>NC_092204.1:99687551-99691043 GCF_043381705.1 Parasteatoda tepidariorum | reverse complement strand
CAGACACTTACTTTCTCTGAATAAAAACATACCTTTTTGTCGACGGATTCT
Organism: Parasteatoda tepidariorum; assembly: GCF_043381705.1. Classification (NCBI taxonomy): domain Eukaryota; kingdom Metazoa; phylum Arthropoda; class Arachnida; order Araneae; family Theridiidae; genus Parasteatoda; species Parasteatoda tepidariorum. Next base: position 99,690,992 of record NC_092204.1, on the reverse strand, counting down.
TATTTCTGACCCCCAAAATATAGGGCGTTGCCACAATCTGGGAAATATGGTCCTAATAGTTTAGTCAGGAGAACGATCGAAATTTAGGCCCCTTAACGTTAATTTTACTTTTACGTATTTCATCATATTTCGAGAATTTTTTAAGCGAATTGAAAATTTCTGAACACAATTATAAAACTTGTTTATCCGAAGATAATTCCATGCAAAAAGAAAATTTTAATAAATATTTATTATTTTTTCTTATTTTATTTCAGAATGGTCGAAAAATTTTGAATTGTAAGTTATACAATTTTTTGCTTTTTATTTAAGAATATAATTATTTAAGAATATATTATGTATTTACAGATGTATGTATTTACAGTACTTATGTATTTACATATATTATGTATTATCCTTATGTATTTACAGTATATTATGTATTTAAGAATATATTATGTATTTACATGGCAAAATACAAAATTTGAGTCAAATCGGACGAATAGTTCCAAATAAATCAGATTTGAAAAAAGTGAGATAGGTAAAATTCGATTTATCAGGAACTTTTCAACCGATTCCGTTTATAAATTGCTTTCGTAGATCCATTTCCTATGATATTTCCTATGATATTCCCCAATTAATTATTATTTTGCGTAAAAATGTCGATTTTTCTGTGAGAATTTTCTTATTATTTTATTTTGAATCCACTGTTACTTTTTTTTTCCTTATACTTTTATGTAATATCTAATTCAGTAATGCTGTAAACAATTGAACTCTTTTTGAGTCGTATAAATTATGAATTAAATTTTGTTTCTTGTAATTTAATCACTTTTGAAATTGCAAACTATTAAATTAGTCTCAATGAAATCTTCATCCGAATTGAAAATGAATAAAATAATAATGTTACAAAAAATTTGATGAGATTACAATTAAATAAAACTCGGTTTTCTGAATTTTTATCAGATTTGATACTGCAAACTAGTGAAGTAGTATCATTAAAATCTTCATCCTTATTGAAGGTGAATAAAATTATGAGGTTAAATTAAAGTGCCTAGTATAATCGAATGATAATAAAGTTTTTTTTTAATAACTTTTATCACTTTCGAAACTGCCAACTATCAGAGTAGTTTCATTAAAAGCTACATTTTAATTGAAAATGAATAAAATAATAAGGTTAAAGTAGAACACTTTAAATGTATTAATTGCTTTCTCAAATCTGTTTTTTCAGATCTATTTTAATTTATTATTTGCGTAAGAGTATCGATGGCTTTGTGAATAATTTTTTATATTTATTTCAAATTTAAACTTATCACTTTCTTCTGATTAAATGCTTAATTTAACGAAAAACAATTTAATGAAATCTGTTGCATCTAAAAAAGCAAACAAGTAAGGCAATTGCTTTCTTTTTTTTAATGTACAAAGTGCTTCCTTAGACCCACTTCCTCAAATCGATTTCAGGTCATTAATTAACATATCAATATAGATTTCTTAGTGAAGAATTTCTAATTTGTATTTGCCATTTAAAAAATGACTTTTTTTCCTAATTACGCATCTGAAATGCTTAATTCAGCGACAAAAGCAATAAGCAATTTTTGCAGTGTACTTCAATAAAAATAACTTTCATAAAATTTCCTTACATCTGAAATTGAACTTTTGAAATAATTTTCATCGAATCTTCATCCTAATAAAAAATTGATAAAAGGTTTAAGTAAAACATTTTAAATGTCTCAGCTTTCTTAGACCCGTTTTCCTCAGATATATATCTTGATTTATCATAATATCGATTTCTTTGTAAGGAATTTCATATATGCATTTTGTATTGAAAAATGCATAGTTCAATTAAATCTTCATCCCATTTTAAAATGAATAAAATGTTTTGAATTAAATATGAATTATATTTCATAGAAAAAAAAAATTTTTTAACTCTGAGGACTTCTTAAAACTTTTATTCAAGTGTAATCTCATTAATTTTAAGTCAAATAGATTTTCTTCTTCTTTTTTTCTTTTTTTTCTTTGAAAAAAAAAGGATTAATGACTTTTTTTTTAGACGCTTGCAAAATAAGATTTATCCTTCGGAATTAACACCGTTATTGGTACGTTATTCAAAAACTAAGATTTTGTACACGTTATTTAAGAACTAGGAGTTGGAACCGGTTACTTGATAACTGATATATCTTAACCGATAAGTTCTAAGGAGTACTCAGGGAACTTGAGCCAATGAGAAGGAAGAGGCGTAAACGTCATGAATAAGGAAAACAGGTTCCCTCCGCCAGAAACTTCCATTCTCGGTGAGCAAACGGAACTCGTCGCCAACTTGCGTTCGGATTATTCCCCAATCTAAATGTAGAAAATTCATTTCTGCTAGCCAGAGTGCGGCTTATGGACTTTAATTTAAGTTTAATAGGTATGTATTTTATTTATATTTCTTTAAATTATAAATTGTATAATATGATAAGAAACAAGAAGAAAGAAATTGATATATTATTTAAAAAAAAAAAAAAANAAAAAAAAAAAAAAAAGATGCAGTTATATTACATTGATGAAATGTTGTAATTTCTTCTTTCTATAAACAGTGTTAACTATGGCTGAAATAACTAGTCTCCAATGGCAGAAATAACTAGTTATTCTAAAACTATTATAATATACACTGGAACATAAAAATATTTTGAAAATTTTATTTTATTTAGTGAGTTATGAAGAATATGTAAATATGCATGTGCAAGGTGTTAAGCTTATTGAACATACTTAGAATTCTTTTCAAAAATGAAGTAAAAGAAATGATACAATAGTGGACGCAATTAATATTTGAAGGAGAAAAATACAAAAGCTATAGAAATCTAATGAATCACTACTCCGGAAAACAAGACTGAAAATATTAAAAGTGGTTTGATTTCCAGGCGAAATCAAAATGATGTTAACTATGATTATTATTAACGCCTCAAAATTTCATCAAGTTAAATTAATAAAGAAAAATGCATTGTAATAAATAGAAATAAAATCTTCTTCGATAACTCAGGCAATCAAACTGGTTTTGATCTTCTCATTCCCGATATTCTCCGTTGTGATTTCCTAGATTTTGATACCGTTAGTCGATTTTCATTGAAGATTAGTTTGAACACATTTTTTTTAAATTCATACAAAATGACTGTTTACGATTCTAAAGCAATAGGAGAAACTCTTCACATTGTTAAATAATCTCTTCTGTGATTCAGTATTTAAAAAGTTTTCATAGTAACCAATAATTAAATGTCAAAAAAATGAGTTTTTGGATGAAGTATATTAGACGAATGGCAGTATTTGAGAGAAATGAATGTTGATTAAATATTAATACTTGAAATGTAATTGAAAGAAAAAATTTTACTAATTTCGAAGAACTCTAACTGAATCAAGAAATAATTAGAAAATGGGCATGCTAAATAACATAATAGAACTATTTTGAAAATAAGAAAAAAATAAAGTTGTTTG
>NC_092204.1:99682851-99687051 GCF_043381705.1 Parasteatoda tepidariorum | reverse complement strand
CTTAATTAATAGTTAGAACTAATTAATTCGCATATTTGAGGTCACCCCGAGGAACCATTAAGATTGACACTTAGTTCGTGAAAATCCGATCATTAAAACGAAAGTTATTCAGGGTGATTCATTTTTTTTTTTGCGGACTGTACATAATATATATGTTCTATAATATATATGTACTACATAAAATATATGTACTACAAAGAATTCCGTTTGGTTACACCCTATCTTCCCACTTCCAACATTCATTTCTTTAAATATTAACATTTCCTTTCCGTGACAAATCATTCACTGAATTGGAGATTGACCGGTTTAAATCAAAATTACAATCTGTGGAGGGATGAACGGTGTGTGAATGAGTTCTCCCTGTTAAGTGGGTCGGGACGCATGTGTGAGGCAAAATCGTTTTCTTGGTCATAAATCACGCCACTAAAAAAACGCACCCTCTGCCTTAAAAATTAGCTTGATTTCAAGCAGGCTTCCTGATATTGGATAATGGCATATGTAACAACAACAATATTTCTTAAATACGTGTTTGTTTTGAGTTAAATTTGATTGATAAATAGTATGAAAGATCTTGTATCATTGTAATTTATTATGATTCGCAATATTTTTTTTTTTTTTTTGAAATGACATTTCAAATTAAAGATATACAGCCATAAGAAAAATTTTGAGTTCACAACTATAATTTTATATTTTCTCTTACAAACAGGTTCATATAATAAATACAATTTGAGCATGCATCGCATTGTGCATGGAGCTGATCTTTCACTTCTCTATCTTTAAATAATTTCATCATTCAGTTCAGTGATTTGCATTCAGTTCAGTCATCAATTCAGTCATTAGCTTCACGATGAGGACATGCTCTGACTTTTCTTTGGAGACTCCGGCGAGCATTGGCTATTTCTGCATATGTTTTACTCGATTTCTTAGCCCTTCACAAAGCACTTGAAATCAATGAGAAACGCTGTCTTCGGTTTACCGTTGCCTAAAAAAAAATAACCAAAAATATTATAATAGCAAAGAAAGATAAAAAAAAATGTAAAAGGTAAGTAGTTACCTTTAAATTTTGGATGCAAAAAACTACGAAATCATTATTAAATATGTATGTATAGCTAGGTATAATTTAAAACTGTACTTATTTTTAGAATTAAAAAAAATAAAAAAAATACAAAATAGTATTTTATTTGATAATCTTGCTTCTATTATCGTTTTATTCATTTTGTTCTTCTGTAAAATATTAAGAGAGGAACTAATGCAAAATGCATATGTAAAGTATTTTGTTTGTAAAACTAATGTAATTTAAGAAGATAGGAGACTTTATTTCAAAAAAGAAAAAAAGGAAAGATTTCATATTATTTCATCGACTCAGCCTGAGAAAGTTTTCTTTTCCAGTTTATTTTTTACTTGAACATTAAAGAAAGCATAGAAATATTTCTATACTCCCTTCTATTGCAATGAAGGAAGAGAAACAGAGAATAAATATAAATTTATGAGTTTAAGAAGAACCTTAGGTTCAAATTAAAAACATCTAGAGGAAAGATTATAAAGTTACAAAATGAATGTGATTAAAAATTTCATTATATAATCATATAATCATACAAGGAAAAAAAAGAAATAAGTTCTAGATTATTTAACTGTCAAGAAAACTTTTTAAATTTGCTAAAATTCCTTTTACCTCAGTTTCTTTGATTTTTTTAACTTAAATTTTAACAGCAGAAACAAAGGCTTTTGTAGTGACCACTTTTATTTTAAATTTTTAGAATTGACGTCGTGTATTTATTGTACAACTGAATTTGCAGAAATCTTTGAGAAATATTTTTCATATCAATGAAAGGAATATAGGAAATATTTAATGAATTGTTATTGAAATCATTTTGAAAATGAGATGTTTCTGGTATTCAGTAAGAAGTTATATTACATGTAAATTAGTTTCAATCTTTAACTAATGACTTTCCTATGGTAACGAAATGATGATATTTATGATTTTTGTTCTCCCTGTGTTTGAAATCTAAAAAAAATTAACTTCATTCCTTTCATTTCTCTGAAAATGCAACAAAGCCCTCTTTTATTAGATATCCACATTATGTTAGATTAAAATCTATATATATATATAAATGAATGCCTGTGTATACGTCCTTTATAGACTCCTAAACCACCCTACAGAAAGCGATGACACTTGGCATACAGATAGTTCAAAGCACGAGGAAGGTCACTGTCGACATTAAAACATTCTGCGACACACCGTTCCAGCGGTATCAGCAAAAATCGAAATGGAATTTTCTGATTGGTTGGCCATTGTTTCAAATTTTGCTATAAGCGATTCAGTTTTCAAATATCTTGAAGATAACAACAGTGAAATTTTCCATCTTATAGCTCTATTCATTTAGAAAAGTAAATTACATATACTTTAATGTTTAACTATAATTAATGCAAATTTCTTTATGTCAGGTGAGCACAAGAGCGTAAAATCAAAGAGAATAGATTTCGTAATTATAGGTCGTATCACGGATTTAGTATTCGCGATCGCAACGCTCGAGTACGCCGTCTAGCGGGAGCCTGTAAATATCAGACATTAATTTATCACGTTTTTATTTAGTTCCATCGAAATCATTGACAGAATCAGACGCCATTTTTTAGCAGCAAATAAGAAACAAAATTTCCCTAAGGAAAAGGCCGAGGAACTTGAAAAAAATCTCCAGAATATTAGTAAATCTTTCAGGAACAGAACACGCCAAACATTTGAAGAAAAATTCCTCAATAATTTTTAATTTCTATTATCAACAAACTTGCAACTGATGACTTCCGATTTCGGATACTGTTATTTACAGATGTGTGTATTAAGGTAAAATGCATTTCTTCTGTCTTCAATTCATTACGAATTAAAGTGAAGTCAGCATTGCTTTCGTCATTCCAGTGAATAAATATGAATTCAGAACATACAGAATTATAATAGTTATGACATATTCTTCTTCGTTATAGAATAGTATATATTTCTGTATCCATATAATTCGGAAAACAACACTAAAAAATTATCCAAGTTACTTGAAATAGTGCCATTTGTGCTGATTCTTAATTAATTTAAATCGTTTTCTTGGTAAGTTTTTTTTAATTTTGAAAGAATAAGTTCAACTAGAATTCAGCTATTCTGTTTTTAGCTACATATTCAAATTCATATAAATTATAAAATTTTGCTGTGTAGCATGTTATCTAAAAGTAATCAAGGGGTAAACTATGTATCTATTATTTGAGAATAAAGTTTTCAAACAAGGAACTTATCATTTTGGAATTCTCCTGGAATTATAAATCAGGTATGTGCAATGATTTTTACAATAAAAAGTTTGCCTGTAAATATTTTTTTTTTCATTTGATGATGGTTCTCTACAGAATGGTTTTTTACGTCTGATTAAGAACTATAAGAATAATAAAAAAAGAAACAATATGAAAGTTTTTATTTCAAAGTAAAGAATTCTTGAAATCGTTTTTTTATCCTAAGAATTCTTTATTTTCCGTTTTTTAGTTTATAATTTTTTGATAAAAATTGTTCTGAAAATACTTTTCTTGAAAAATTAAATGGTATAACATTATGTGTTTATGTATACTTCTTGTATATTCCAATGTTTGAAGTAATATGATTCAGAAAAGTATGGAATAAAAATTCGGTACTTACGTATTAACGCCACCGCCGCTACAGATTTGGCGGTTTTTAAGTGTCTCTAATCTACACTTAAAATTTTGCGACAGTTCATAAAATAAAACACTTTATTTGAAATTAAAATAGTCAATCGGATCTCGGTGGAAAATGAGCCGATATAGAGTTTAGCATAGATTCAAAACAATCATATCGCCATATGAACTCTGATAAATAAAATTCCAAATGAAATAACATTTCCAAGACGTACGTTTACCAAGATAAAGTCTTATGTTGTGGGAATTGGTACATTTTCGTTTTCTCGGTAAAATATTTCCCTCCTAAAAAAATACAATTGCATCTTGTTTTGTTTTTGGCAAATCCCAAAGACGAATTTTTGTAGCACTAAAAATGGCGACAAAAAAGAATTGTTCATTTGTTTTTGTTTCGTCAGCATTCTTTATTTTACGTTTCTTAGTTTCTAAATAATGATTTTTATTGAAACTTGAAATTTTTTGATAAAAATTGTTGTCAAAAAACGTTGTTTACAAAATTAAATTTCATAAAATTATGAG
>NC_092204.1:99636348-99682637 GCF_043381705.1 Parasteatoda tepidariorum | reverse complement strand
TTACTAAATTCAATTGGTAAATTCAGGGGGTGATATAAATTATTTCCAAAGGAACTAGACTAATACAATTCCAACCTGGCGAGTAGCGACTTATAACAAGACACTTCGTTTGATGCTTTTACTTGTTGCTAGAAATCAGGTTCGCAGAAAATGCTGTTTGCTAGTTAAATTTAGTAGGAATAACACGATTTGTGACGTAGGCTATAGTATACCCAATTAAATATAGTTTTCGAAGATTTCATTGCTGTGACAGTTGTCATTTGAAAACTATTAGATTGTTTATTATTCGAATTCATTCATTTTATTTCCTTCATTTGAAAAAAAAAAGATTTTTGTTTCAAATTTTATAATTTTTATATTTCTTATTTGTTTCATTTTTATGGCTATTTTTATTATTTAAAATAAATACGTGAATTTTCGGTTTAGCAAATTTGCGACCACAGTCATTTCTTTTTGTTTGTGAGAGAACGAACAAAATAATTACAAAATATGAACAGAATTGCAAAAATATGCCACCTAAACGAATCGCTCTTAGTCGATCGACATCTCAAGCGCGCAAAAAGAGAACTGCCCGTGTTTCAGAAACATTGGAGCAACGAGAAAAAAGACTAGAAACTAATCGAGAACCCAATGCTTTTGCCCGTTCCTTAGAAACATCTGAGCAACAGGAAAGAAGACTGATAACAAAACAACTACGCACTGCGCAAGCCCGTTCGTCGGAAACATCCGAGCAACGGGAAGCAGAATGAAAGCCGATCGAGAACGCACTTCGCTATTCAGAAGCTGCCAATACTTTGATTTGAATCTCAGCGCATTTCACTATGATTCGACAAACAACTATAGTCTTCAACCAAGCGTCATCATCGGAAAAATGGATCAATTATGTACGTTTCGTAATGCTCTGAAATTTAAGAATGAAACAGATGGAATTTGCTGTTCTGTAGACAAAGTGAAACCACCAGATTTAACGTCGCCAGCCGAGCCATTTTCAACGCTCTTATCAGGTCAAACGAATCATTTTTTGGCGAATATACGCCGGTACAATTCGTGTTTCCAAATGACTTCAGTCGGTGCTACACGTATCGTGAACGAGAATTACATGCCAACATTCAAAGTGCAAGGCCAAATTTATCATCGTGCAGGATCACTTCTTCCATTGCCTGGCGCAGATCATAAATTTCTACAGATTTATTTCATGGGTAACACAAATGATCAAGTCAATCAACGTTGTCAGTTAAACAATGGCACTAAGCGAGAAATTGTTACTACATTACAAAATTTTTTCAATCAACATAATCAGTTAATTAGACTGTTCAGAACTGCCCTTGACAAAATGCCTTCCGATAACTACAAAGTTGTTATTAGAGCTGACAAAACACCTGCAGGCCACCACAAAGGAAAATACAACGCACCAACATTGGACGAGGTAGCTGTTGTTATAGTTGACGACGAATTTACCTCCCGCGATATAGTTCTTTATCGCAGAAATGGTGACGTTCAAAGAGTTTCAGAAACGCATCGATTCTATGATGCATTGCAATATCCAATTTTATTTTGGCAAGGAGAGGATGGATACCATTTTAACATAAAATTGAGAAATCCACAAACAGGCAAGAAAACCAATAAGAAAGTTAGTGCCATGAATTTTTATACATATAGATTAATGATTCGCCAAAACGCTGATAACAACATCTTAAAATGTCGACAATTATTTCATCAATGCATTGTCGATATGTATGCGAAAATTGAAACCGAACGTCTACTGCATATTACACTGGCGTGCAAAACTTAAGCAACAAGTGCTTGTTTTGTCATAACTCTACAAGAAATCATCTGATTGACATGAAATTTGAATATGATGTACATTATTTTGTATTTAAACGACGGTAAAGGAATAATGGCGCAGAAATGAATATAAAGCTTAAAGTAGGGTATGGAACAAAAAAAGGCTTTATTTGACATATAGTGGCGTTACACATGATTGCCTGAAGAAGAGTAAGTACAACTGGCAGATGTTCCCTAGTATGGGATATGCCCTCCCCTTACTATAATTGTTGCTTGGCATCGTCTCTCCATGCTAAGCACCATATTATCCAGGAGTTCTTGGGGTAAACGTCTCCATTCCTTCTTTAACGCATCGTTCAGCTGATGGGCGTTATCAGGAGGATACTGTCGCGTCGCAAGACGTCTCCCTAATGCATCCCACACATGCTCTATGGAATTTAGATCTGGAGAGTAAGCTGGCCAATCCATCCGTGTGATATCTTCACTTTCCAATAGCTCTTGAGCATTAGCAGTACGGTGTGGCCAGGTCATTGTCATCCATATAAGTCTGGTCCAATGGCCCCTCGGAACAGACGCACATGGGGTAGGATTACCTCATTGCAATAGCGGTCTTTAGTTACAGAACCTCGGTCGAAGATCTGAAGCTCAGTCCGCCCGTTCAACATAATGCCACCCCAGACGACTACTCCAGGACCACCGTAACGATCTCTTTCCGCGATGTTATTGGGATGAAATCTAGCTCCAACCTCTCTCCAGATCAACTGACGTTGAGAATCGCTTGTAGCACTAAAACGACTCTCATCTGTGAAGAGGACTCCATTGATGAGGTGTCCAGGTTTCGTGATCTCTGCCCCACTCTAAACGGTGCCGCCGATGGCTAACTTTTAAAAGTATGCAGCGTTTAGGACGTCTAGCAAATAAGCCACCTTTGTGGAGGCGTCTGGCCACTGTAAATCTTGATACTTGTCGTTCTGTGGCTGTACACAGTTGCTGAGATATGGCGCTCGCTGACTGAAAACGGTTTCTTTTCGCCTGGAGGACAATGTAACGGTTATCTCTTGGTGTTGTTTTCCTGGGACGGCCGCCACCAACCTTCCGAACAGCTGTACCAGTAGTTTTAAAGGCATTCCAAGCACGAGAAACAACACTTTTGTTGATCCCGAACTCTCTGGCGACACTGGTCACACTTCGCCCCTCCTCAAGCTTCCCAATCATTCTTCCTCGAATAAAGTCGTCTAAATGATTTCTTGAAGACATATTTCACAAAACAAATCACTTGCACTTGCAGCGAATGTCTTTAACTGCGGTGCTCTTCATCCTTTTGTCACAACTTTGGCCTGCGATCGCCGACCCACAAGGTTTACGTACACTGACATCACCTACTACGTTTTATTTCTAAAATTTGCATACAAATAATCTTTATACTGAATTACGAGCATATTATACTGCAATTTCATGGCTATCTTATACTTTGTTGGGGAGCTAAGGCCGAAAACCCACTTGTTGCTTAAGTTTTGCACACCAGTGCAAATTAAATCAAACCAAATTACGCTCAGAAGAATACTTTCATTTACGGGATACAATAATTATTGATGGTAACGTTAATTCTAATGATTTGGGGAAAATGATTGTAATGCCGGCTACATTTACAGAGAGTCCAAGGCACATGTATGAATATTCACAGGATGCCATGACATATGATCGCTCAAATGGCCGCCCAGATTTATTTATTTCATTTACATGCAATCCTGCTTGGGTTGAAATTAAAGAGCTTTTGTTACCAGGGCAATCATCATCGGATCGTCATGATATTACCGCACGTGTGTTCAAACAAAAATTAAAATCTTTACTTGATTTCATTGTGAAGTGCCATGTTTTTGGAGAGACGCGGTGTTGAATGTACTTTATTGAATGGCAGAAAAGAGGATTGTCACATGCACACATTCTGATTTGGCTTATTGAAAAAATCACACCATGCCAAACTGATCAGATCATATCAGCAGAAATACCTGATGTCGCCATTGATTCAGACTTATTTCAGGTCATTATCCAAAATATGATTCATGGTCCGTGTGGATCACTCAACAACCCTTCACCTTGCATGTCCAATGGAAAATGCACCAAACGATATCCAAGAGAACTAACTGCTGAGACTATCACTGGTAATGCTTCCGCTTTATCGACGGCTATCCGCTTTATCGACGACGATCTAAAGAAGATGGCGGAAGATCCATCATTTTAAAAATTCCGGAACAATGATGTTGAAGTCGATAATCGTTGGATTGTACCCTATTTACCGGTGCTCTCGAAAACGTACAAAGCACACATCAATGTCGAAAATTGTAATTCGGTGAAAGCGATCAAATATATTTGTAAATATGCAAATAAAGGAAGCTACATGACAGTTTTAGGATTAGAAAATACTACTTCAACAGTCGATGAAATCAATCAATATCAACTGGGACGCTACATTAGTAGCAATGTAGCAGTCTGACGCATTTTATCATTTCCAATTCATGAACGACATCCAACAGTTCTTCATTTGGCAGTACACCTTGAAAATGGACAGCGATTTTACTTTACAGCAGAAAATGCCAGTTCAAGAGCATTGTCACCACCACAAACAACGTTGACGGTATTTTTCTCTTTGTGCAGGAATGCCGCATTTGCAAAGACGCTTCTTTACTGTGAGGTGCCAACATACTACACACGGAGTGTTTCTTCGAAACATTTTCAACGTAGAAAGCAAGGTAAACCAGTTGAAGGGCATCCCAATTTATATTCAACTGACGCATTAGGTCGTCTCTACACCATCCACCCTAACAATGCAGAATGCTTTCACTTACGATTACTATTAGTCAATGTGAGAGGACCGACATCGTTTCAAGAATTAAGAACAGTAAACCATGAAGTATGTGTCACTTATCGCGAAGCTTGCCGAAAATGTAATTTTCTTGAAAACGAATCACATTGGGAAGCTTCAATGGCTGATGCATCTAATACTGCTCGACCACAGAAAATACGCACGTTATTTTCAATAATATTAACTATGTGCTTTCCATCAAATCCAAAGGATCTTTGGGAAAAATACGAAGACAATATGAGTGAAGACATACTACATCGCTTACGTGCAACAAAACGAAATCCGCACATTCAGTTCTCTCCAGACGTACATAATGAGGCTTTAATTTCAATCGAAGACATATGTTTAACAATCTTCAATAGAACACTGTTAGAATAGGAATTCCTGCGCCAAATCCATGTTCAAACAATCTTTTCTATCGTAATTTTCTACGACAAACGCATTTTGATGTCGATAAACTAAGCGACATAACAAGCATGCGATAAGATTATGACAGCTGTTACAAATCGAAGCGGTGGATTGTTTTTCTTAGATGCTCCTGGAGGAACAGTTAAAACATTTCTAATTTCCCTTATCCTTGGAACAATACGATCACATAACAAAACTGCATTGGCTTTGGCATCCTCTGGAATTGCGGCAACTCTTTTGGGTGGTAGCCAAATAGCGCATTCAGCACTTAAATTACATTTAAATATGCAATTCACTGAAACACCCACATGCAATATCAAGGAAAATTCTGTAATGGTTAAAATACTACAATCATGCCAACTTATAATTTGGGACGAATGCGCTATGGCACACAGAAAGGCATTAGAAGCGCTTCATCATACACTAAGTGATTTGAGAGAAAATGAACAACTTTTCGGCGGCACACTTATTTTATTTACTGGTGATTTCCGGCAAACTCTATCAGTAATTCCACGTTCAACTCCTGCAGATGAACTTCATGCATGTCTCAAATCATCAGCGTTGTGGCAACTTGCACAAAAATTACTTAAAGATCAACATGCGTGTTCAACTACAGCATGATGCATCATCCGAACGTTTTGCAAAGAAATTGTTGGATATTGGTAATGGAATGATGGCAATAGATAAATCCACCCAAAGCATTACACTGCCAGTAGACTTCTGTAAAATTATTTCATCCGTCGATGAACTTTTTCACAACGTTTTTCCAAATATCTCTCAAAATTACAAAACTCTTCAGTGAATCAGTGAACGTGCTATGTTAGCAGCAAGAAATAGCGATGTACATGACATCAATAACCACATTCTAAAGGAAATTCCAGGTTCTGCAAGAACATATAAATCCATCGATACTGTAATAATTCAAACCGATGTTGTAAACTACCCAACTGAATTTCTTAATTCACTTGATTTGCCAGGTATGCCACCGCACGTTTTAACATTGAAAACGGGAGTACCTATCATACTCTTTCGAAACATCAACCCACCAAGACTTTGAAACGGTACGCGTCTTTCAGTGAAAAGAATAATGACCAATATCCTCGAAGCTAAAATTCTAAATGGCAAATTTAAAGGAGAAGATGTTCTGCTACCGCGTATTCCAATAACCCCCACAGATATGTCATCTGAATTCTAACGTTTGCAGTCTCTGGTGCGACTTGCTTTTGCCATGACCATCAACAAAGCCCAAGTACAGTCACTACAAGTATGTGGTCTGAATTTGAAAAATCCATGCTTCTCCCACGGACAGCTCTATGTGGCCTGCTCACGTGTCGGAAGACCTTCCTATTTATTCGTGTAAGCTCCAAACGGTAAAACAAAAAACATTGTTTATTCAAAAGCAATTGAATAAACCTGATTATAACTAGCCGGGAAATTGCGAAATTTTTTTCACCAATTAAGTACATCTCTGACAACAATTATATACAAAATCTGAAACATCTGAGCAACAGCAAGCAAAACTGGTTATCGATCAACTGCACACCTCTCAAGCCCATTCGCCCATTCCTCTGAAACATCTCAGCAACGGTAAGCAAGACAAGTTACCGATTTAAAATACATTGCTCAAGCCCGATTATCTGAATCATCAAAACAAGAATTAAGAATAGAAAACGATAGAAAACTCTCTTCTCTATTCAAACGCCGCCAATATGCTGGTTTAAATCTTAGAGTATTTGACTATTATCCAATAACTAATTATATTCCCTATCCAAGTTATCATTAAAAAAATGGATCATTTATCTGTGTTTTGTAGTGCTCTCAAATTTAAGAATGAAACAGCTGGAATTTGCTGTTCTGGTGGAAAAGTTAAACTACCAGATTTAAAGTCGCCAACTGACACATTATCAACGTTGTTATCGAGTCAATCAAATCAATTGAAACTTTTCTTGGCGAATATATGTCGGTATATTCGTGTTTCTAAATGACTTAATTCGGTGCTACAAGTATCGGTGTGCATATGGGCAGCCAAAGTTATTTATTACATTCACATGCAATCCTGCTTGAGCTGAAATTACAGAGCTTTTGTAACCTATGCAAACATCATCTGATCTTCATGATATTACCGCGCGTGAGTTAAAACAAATATTAAGCTCTATACTTGGTTTCATTGCAAAGCGTCATGTTTTTGGAGAGACACGGTGTTTGAGGTATCCTATTGAATGGCAAAAATGAGGATTGCCAGCCTATTGAAAAAATCACGCCATGCCAAATTGGTCAGCTCATATCAGCAGAAATACCTGATGTCGCCATTGATCCAGTCTTATTTATGACCATCTCTCAAAATATGTTTTATGGTCCGTGTGCATCACCATACATGTCTGTCTGAAAATGCACTAACGATATCCTAGAGAAGTAACTGCTTTGACTATCACGGATTTTTTCACCATTAAATAAAATTCTCATTTCAAACCATAATCGGAAATCTCATTTAAACACCTAAATACATAAATTAAAATTCAAACTGAAAGCGTTGCAACGCACGCAGGGTACAGCTAGTAAGTTTATATGAGCAAATAGTTTTCCAATTTTGGAACACTAAAAATATATATACGCTTTTTGCAAGCTAGTAAGAAAGGACGTCTATTTATACAATATATTTGCTATATGACTGTGTTAAATCATAGATTCCCTTACATCCTAGTAGACTTTCTTTTCTTTTCTTTAGTTAAAAGTAAAGTAGAAGATGTCTCTGAAATAGCAATTTCATGAAATCGCAAACAAAAACCTCTACCGTTTACTTTGTTGTTTTTATTATTAATCAACTTAGTTTTACTTACACTGAGAAAAAAGAAACATGGTATAAAGCACATAATATGGTCAAATTTACCACGTTTCTGTCTCTGTGGTAGCACCAAAAATCAGGGTTAACTTTATCGATGCTCTTTGACTTTATGGTTAAATCAACTATAAAATATGGTTTTTATTACCATGTTGTTTGGTAGTAAATGGGGCAAAATTAGGTAGTTGTTGTTAATTTACGTCGCACTAGAGCTGCACAATGGGCTATTGGCGACGGTCTGGGAAACATCCCGGAGGATGATCCGAAGACATGCCATCACAATTTTGATCCTCTGCGGGGTGGATGGCACCCCCGCTTCGGTAGCCCAACGACCTGCACGAGAAGTCGAGCACTTTACGGTAGAACAGTTTAACGAGGACCAATACCGCACACCCTCGGTCCCTACGCAGACTGATCCAAGTGGTCACCCACCTGCACACTGACCATAGCCAGTGATGCTTGACTTCGGTGATCTGCTGGGAACCTTGCCTTAACGATCAGTCCACTGCGGGACCAAAATTAGGTAATTTTAAGCTCAAGTCGGTAACTTTATCAGCGCAGTAAACGCTGCTTAACTTTGTACTTCGTCGGTTGATTTTTTTCTATGTAAGCTGTAAGTTAACACTTAAAATGATACAAAAATATGCATTTGTCAATGTACAAATGACTGAACAAATCTGAACTGAATCAATAGCTTACTTGTTACTAAAATACTATATTAGGGTAAGGATTTAATTCCCCTCGCCCCCAGGTATACTGCGCACGGCAACTTAAGGTTGTAAATTTGCATTTAAAAAACACCAATGGGCATTATTTTAAGAAAAAAAGGGTGGGGGGGGAAATAAGAACAAATGTGCTGATGGGAAAAATACAAAATTACTGTGGAATTCTAATGTGTCACTATTGAGTAAAGTGAAATAGAAAACATCAAAATATCATCAGCAAATAAAAGACAAATTTGGGTTTAATTTGTCTTTGTTTATTTTGAAAATAAATTTCAAATATGCTTGCTTGTCTCCGAAACACAACATTACCCAACCATAAAATAATTCCAATTCAAATTACAATTATGTCTCTACAGCATAACACTGTTGCAAATATTTATTCAACTAAACACTCTTTTGATTAATACTGGCTACATTTTCATTTTAATATCTTTTGATATGTACGTACGTGACAGTAGATTAAATATTTACTTCCTACCTTCTTCTATAGCCTCAAGTTATAATACAAATATGGATATAAACATGTTTTTATCGATAAAAAAGAAGAAAGATTAACATTTGTTAAAAGGGTATACGATAAAATGAACTTATGCACCAATCAAAATGAAGATTATTTAACATATTATACGTAAAAAAATTTCAATGCACATTCAAAATGATGGCAAATTCATGTATATGATAATATTTTCTTTTTGGGCAAATTTAGAAATAAAAATTTACCTAATGTGCCCATCTCCTTTTTAATTTCTAAATATATATTGAAAAAAATAAATTCTTATGCTTGCAGTATAACACAAAATGTATTTCACTTTTTTGAAATAAAAATTATATTTTGAACTTGCTTCATAGTAAAGGGAAAATATTTTGTATTCTTATGTTTCTTTCAGAAGATAAAAAAGCGGATTTCAGAATCCTCCTCTCTCAAAAGTCAGATATAAAAGGAGAAAGATCTATTTCGAAAAGAAATGCCACTCATGGTGTAATCTTTCGCGGATTTTTTAAAAGATTTAAGGTTTAAGTTATAAGAAATTTATACAGAAGAACTGGTAAAATCCTCATTTGTATAAAATGGAATCACATAAACCACGGTCTAATGACATTACAAAGTGTGGTTTATGCTTACAAAATTTGATTTACTCTAATTTTGTGCTTTGTCACAAATGGAAAAAAAATTTCTACGTTAAATAATATTTCACAAAAAAATTTTCATGTATTTTAAATAAGTTTTAATTACATTAAAATATATTTTAGATACTATTGGACAAAACTAAAAAGTATTTCAAACTAGGTCCATTCTCTTTAACGCGCATTTTGATCTAAGTCCACTTTCTGAGCATTTTGCGATAAACAAAAAAAAAAAAGAAAAAGCTTTTCAACACCAAGAAACAACTAATGTATTTAAAAGACTTTTTTTACACTAAAAATTTTTTTGAAAGTTATTGGGAGGGGACATATTTCAAATTAACTATCTTAATCTTTTATTTCGGAGCTATGACAATTTTTTCAATCTATGTCAATTATCTACTGTACACATTTTCCGTTATGTCCAAAACTTTTTGATAGTAGCATTTTACCGGAAAATTTAATTAAATCAGAATTATTCGCTTTAAATATTATTTTCAGAATTATTGTAATTTTCAGAATATAATTTAATTAATATAACTTACATAATTAATATAATTTAAATAAAATTTTCAGAATAATTTTCAAACATAACTTTCTTAATATAAAGCTTCAAAATTATAATTTTTTAAATATAAATATAATTTTCTCTATCTCTGGCTTAAGAGTTTAAGATTTAGTGAGTTAATGGCAAAGTAAATAAGCATAACAAGCAAGTAAACAATTTCATTGTTAATTTTTTTTTTGAAGAAACGATCAAACATTTGAAACTAATTTGCAAATGCAGTTTTGAAAGTTTGCGAGTGCAGTCAGTTGACACCACAGAATTATATAAAACACTAATACGTATGAGTTGTTGAAAGTTTCATTTTCTCCTTCGTCAACTAAAGGCTAAAAGGAGTTGAGCTACAAGCTTTAATGAAACAAAATATTAAGAGCAAATTATTCATCGAAACAAACTAATTTAACTATATTTTTATTTAAATTTATATGTATTAAAATATTAAGAAAACCTTTTTTGTGCTATTCAGTTTAATTGAATGAATCGATTTATGCTCATTGATTCTACCTAAAACGTTGTTTTTATCCTAGAAAAATACCCCGGTTTTAACCTACTTTTTATAACCGTAGTTGAACTGCCGATATAATTTTTGATTTCACTACTACTAATATTCACCTGCGTAACCTTGTATTTTTGAACCTAATCCAGAAAACAAGTGATCTTCTGTATCAAGTACTAGAAGAAATTTGCCTCCGTGGGGTACTTTTTGCGTTACACAAAGATGAAAACCACAATACTCTCCCACGGTTAGCTCTATGGAAAGAGAACTCTAACATATGATCCATCATCCACTGAGAATTCTTTCCTCAAATTACATTTCTATGCAATGAGCTGGAGAAGCAATTAAAAAAAAACTGCAAAAGCCATTTTGATTGCAGCAAGCATTAGAATATTTTCTAAATATTTTCTGAGCATTGGAATATTTTCTAAATTGTTTTATAGTTATTATTTATTTTATGAAATTCGACTAATAGCCATAAAAATTTTCAGAAGCTGTAAACATGGATTCTATCCAACAAACTGAAAAGGATGGATGTACTGATGATAAAGACGAAACATTATTGCTCGCGAGTAAGAAATTTAAATAACTGTGATTATTTACATACTTTGCAAACATGCTACGTCATTTATTTCTTATATTTGTTATGTCATCAGAGAAGCATTAAAAATTGCCTATGAAGGAACATAAACCGTTTTCATCATTGTGCTTCGAGACTTAAACGCCACTACGAACGTACGAATCACTGCAGAGTAACAAGTCAAGTAAAAGTACTTGTTGAACAATGAGTCAAAATTCTAATAGAATTTATAAAATTTTCTGTAATTCTTTCTTTATAAAATGCTTGAGTGTTTCTGAAAGTACGTCGAGTTTAAAGAAATGAAAAGTATATCACCCAATTACATTTAAATTACGTGGAATAAATTTTTTTAACTTATTTCTATTCTATTTGTTCGTAAGTTAATATTTCGCATAAATTAATTTTTCTTCTATTTTTTTCATATTTTCGTTTACAATCTGGTGCTCGAAATTCTCAGATAATCTCATAAAACTAATCGAAGAATAAATGCAAATTAATGTATTGGATATTGTATAAATACTAGGAGGCTATGTCCCCTGTTCGCTGCCGCTCATCAACCCCGATGATTGCTTCACAATGATTGTCGTTTCTTGGCAGAAAGCACTTTTTCTACTAAAGTAAAATCATTCACTTAACATATATGTACTAAATGGCTTAACTAACTGTTTGTTTAGTGTTGGGTCTCCACATCCCCCTCCCAAATATTATTATCTATTATTATTATAAATATTTATAACTATTGGTAAACGGAAGTAATTTTTTTCAGTAATCATTTTTTTAAATAATATTAATATTTTTGTTGCTATATATTGTTCTAACAAATTTTATGAGGTCACTACCGTAATTGAATATTTTGCTCTGTAAACGAGTGGATATATTCAATACTACACTGGTTATCATAAATTAAGGAAAATTCACAAAAATCGCGATAACTCAAGAAATTACACATGGAATTTTATGAAACTTACCCACAATATACAACACATAGTAAGGTATTAAACAACATAAAAAGAAATTATCAGACATTAATAGTAGTATAGAAATTAGCACATGTATAAAATAAACAAATTGGAAGTATCGGTTTGCAATAGAAAAAGTACCTTTAATATGGAATATGATTGCCTCTAGAAGCAATACAGCACAAACAGCGATGTGTGATGCTTTCAATTATGCGGTCTATCAGTTCAATAGGAAGTGAGAGCCATTGCTCTTGTAAAGCAGTTGCAAGCGTGGCAAGGGTCTGAGGGGGCGGATTGATGGCAGATACACGCCTCCCTAGAGCATCCCAAACGTGCTCGATAGGATTCAAGTCCGGGGATCGAGCTGGCCACTCCATGCGAGTAATTGTTTCCTGTTGAAGATAATCATCAACAATGCGAGCTCTGTGTGGTCTTGCATTATCGTCCTGTAACAGGAAGCAATCACCAATTGCCCCGGCATATGGGCGCACATAAGCATCAAGGATGTTGTCTCGATAAACCTGAGCATTCACGGTTCCCCTTGGAAAGACATGGAGGTATGTGCGCCCTCCTAAGGATATGCCTCCCCAAACACAGACACTGCCTCTTCCGTATGCATCTCTTTCACGGATGTTTGATGGATGATAACGGGTCCCAGGTTCTCTCCATATCAAATAACGTCTACTGTCACTTTCTAGACTAAACCTGGACTCATCCGTAAAGAGAACAGGCCTCCATTGATCTGACGTCCAGTGGACATGTTGTCGGGCCCACTGCAAACGGTCTCTCCTATGGCGTGATGTGAGCGGCACGCAAATGGCTGGTCGTCTCGCATACAGACCACCTTCGTGGAGCCTTCTGCGCACAGTTGACGTTGACACCAACCTTCCGGTGGCTGCAGCAAGAGAGGATCTAAGATGTGTCGGAGTAGCGGTTCTATTCCTGCGTGCACTTAATGTCAAATATCGGTCATCGGCACTGGTCGTAACAGTTGGCCGTCCTTGACTGAACCTCCTAGATGCCGAATCTGTGGTTTGAAATTGCCTCCAAAGTCTATGAACCACAGATGGACTCACATTTAGCCATCTGGCCACTTCTGATTGACTCTGCCCTGCCTCTAGTCTCCCGATGGCTCTCCATCGTAGTTCTTCAGGCAAATGATGCCTAGAGGTCATTATTACGAATTGGCTATCTCAGATTTTCAATGTCGCAATCACAGTAAAATTTGTGTGCTTTCTCTCAAACTTGGACTTTTATGCTCCAGGCAGATGACGTAAGCCGAGTGCAGCGCCACTAATTTGCATATTGCAATTTTACTCAGCTACTCTTAGTGGACAACATATGCAAATTTTGCACGGTTTGGCTTACTTTTGAAAGAGTTATCGCTATTTTTGTGCTTTTTCCTTAATTTATGATAACCAGTGTATTTTTGCTCATCGTAGATTAGGCTGATTATTACGTTCTAAATCATTTAGCAGATCTCTTCAACTGTAACTTATAACCGAATATTAATGCTATTTGCACAAAATAATAATTGTTAAATAGTTGATAAGATTTGGCCACCTACCTTTATCTTAAAATTTAGCTCAGAATAGCATAATAATAATAAAAAAACAATTCTTTTAGTTCCAAACTCTTGAATTAAAAGCGCAGTAGTAGCAGAAAAGGAAAATAACTTGAAATTAGAGATACAAAAATAATTTATAGAAAAGCAATATCTTTTATTTATTTGTATGCTAATGACAACCAAAACAATATGGAAATGAATGAGGAAAAACTGGATCCTAGCAAGTATTTTTCAGGTCAGTAAAAATGCAGGGACAATAATGGAAAACTGCGACTCCATAATTAGATATACTCAAAATAGAGAGGCCGACTCATCATCTATTTTTGCTCCAAAGAGCTAACATAAGCACAATACTAACATAACGTTAACTTGCAAACTTTTTTGCTCCAATATTGCTTGATAGGTCAGCTCTGATAGTATAGGAGCCTTAACTCAAAACAAAATAAAAATCGCGACAAGCTTTAGCTGGTAAATTTAGTTGTAACATTTCAACATACAGCATTTTTAAAAATTATTACCTTTTCATATACTTGTGTTCTCAATTTTGATTGGCTGTTTTATGCATAACTAACTGCAAATTTTCTGTGATTAGCTATGTGATATCATGTCACTCTCTTCTTATATTCTATAAAGATATGCTTTTTTTCTATATGTCGTTTAATTATTCATTCAAGAGACTCACAATAAATGTCACAAAAAAGATTAAAATTATGATTGCGACACTAAATAGTAGAGTGCTTACTCTTCACGCCCGTATCATCAGTGTAATGTTTCAAATTGTGCACTGAAGAAAATTTTGGTTCAAATTACGGTATGAAGTACCGGAACTTTAGGGGCATCATCCGCAAAACACATTTTTCATGGAAAAATTAATTTTTACAGTGAAATATTTCACCATAATTGTTATAGTAATACTTATTTAAATAAAATGGTTCAATAATTTTACGATAATTATTATTGCAAAAATTACAGTAAAAAGTATCGGCAGCCTAAGTGGCAGTATTTTTTACCGGAATCTCATCCCGAATTTCCGCAGTGTAGTTAATGGTATGTTGTACTGTTAAAAAAGCAAAGTCTGAATGTTAAGTATTATTCGTATGCAGTGAAGACTATTACACGCATAGAACGTAACACTTTCTCTGGATAATTTTTAAGATGAAACGAGTGAAAAATTAACAAATAACCCTTTTATACAGTTTTAATTCTCCTTACAAGCATTTGATAAATTAGATTTTCTTTAAACTAGTAGTTTTTCTCTTGATTTTTCAGTTGAGAATTTTATGCAAAATGCTACCTATTATTATCGCCATGTTTACTTTATTTAGTGTAGTAAAACTTGAAATAAGAACTTCGCAAATATATACAGTCCTCAGTTTTTAAATGGGGATCTTTGATAGTTGTCTAGTTTCATTTATTACCTGACAGTGCCTTTTCTCCACAAATTCATCAAAATTTCAACTACTTACCATTTAAAAAGCACAACTGTCAAATACAAAATTAATGGGAAGAAAAAAGTGAAATAAAAATAATTTTTATTTAATTTTTTGTAATGATTAAAACGAAAAATGTGGAACAAATCATTCTTACAATAAATTTCGATTACTGTCTTGTAACCACCAATTTTACAAAAATGATAAAAAGAACTTATATTGAAAATAGAGCTATGTGTTGTAAGACAATGCAAGTTACAATAGTTTCTTAAAATTAGAAGTTAAATTTATCAACAATCGAATTTGAACACCTTCTAGCATAAACAAACTTATAGACTGAAAACTAAAAATAAGGAATTATAAAAGGAAAAAAAATTCAAAACTAAACTTTTTACGTTGAATTAAAATAAAAAATAAAAAATATTTTTGTCTCAACGTAAGAGAAATTACACAAGGCTGGTCACTTTTGCAATAAACATGTACACTCTAAAAATTTCAAATCGAATTACAATAGGACGGCACTTTCTAAATCTTCTCAAATCTATTTTTACCGGATCATGTTACGGAGCAAAAAATCTTATGAAACCTGATTTATACAGTAATATTTAATGTAAAATTACTGAATCACTTCAATTAAAAGCATATTACTGTAAAAATTGCTGTAAAATACTTATCATAATAATGGATTTTATGGTAAAATGGATGCGCTCTAGGTACCATTAATTTATACAGTAATTTTATCGGGAATTTTTTTCAGTGTAAAAATTTCAGAAAATTATTACTTTTGTTTCAAAGAAATTAATCACACATACTTATTTTCTGTTCTGACTAAAAAGAAGAATTATTTTCTTTTTAGGGTATTTGAAGAACGTTATTTTTAAAATTGGACAAAAATCAAAAGGATTTTTCAAAATTTACTCCATTTAAAAAAACGTTATTTTCATTTTTTATATTTCTTATTAATATTTTATCAAGAAATGATAATATTCACGAGTTAATAAGTACAAACCTTAAACTAGAGTATAAGTTTTTGATTATATATGAATATTTGTGTACACAAAATGAAAATGACATCAACTGCATTGTTTAAAAACAGTGCTATTGTAATTGTTTGGTAACTCCAATTAAAGTTTTGCACGTATTAACTCAATACTTTATATTTCTGATAGGTACAAAAGAAAAGCTCAAACTTTTGTCTCCCGATGCTATTAAAAGGCGAATAAACAAAAAACGCCGAAAATCTGCAAATGAAGGAAATGAAAAGAAATAAGAACTTTCAAGAAAGTGATTCCAGCGTACTAGAAAATCTTGTTTTATAAAATTTTTCATATTTCAAAACTTGTCCTTAGATTATAATTTTATCCTTATTTAATCCCTGAAATGAGTTATTTCATTTTAAATATATATATTACAAGTTTTGAAATTCTAACAAAATGACAAAAGCACCATTTAGCTTAGTTTTTCTCCATATTAATAAAAATTAGAGAGAAATGTTTGACACTTTATTCGAAATATCTGAATTTTTGAAATTTAAAAATTGTTACACATATAACTCAGTTCTACGGATACATGTTTATATTCAAACTTTTCTTTTATACAACTTAATTTACTGTACCAAAAAACATAAAGCAAAGCTATTTCCTTCCAACCAGAAACAATTGCCTCAATTGAAGAGACTACTCTTTCTTTAAAATTACATATTATAGAGAAAAACTTTTTTTAAATATATGTAAAGATAAAAAAAAACACTGAAAAAATTTTAAATTATTATTTAATTGTTTAATTATTTAATTGAAAAAAAATTTAAAAATGTTTTTACTGTTGTGTAAAGTTCAAAACCTTTATTTTACTGTTAATATTCTGGAAGAAAAAATTAATTTAATTTAAATTGTTGTACAAAAAAAAATTCAAAACAAAAAATTCAAAAAATTTATAACAAAAAAATACTATTTTTAATGTTGTTAAAATAAAATAATTCTGCTGTTTCTTTTAATATGACTGTACAATCTTAACATAGACATGCATAAAAACTTTTTTACTGATTGCATAAGTGCTTAATATATATTTTTACTGTAACTATTTAGGAAACAACAATTAATTTAAATTGCTGCAAAAATTAATATACAAAATTAAGTTTTTCGAAAGGAGATTTATATTATAAACTGTAGATATGATAAACATTATTTTAATAATAGTATTTCGATAAAAATTATAAATTATTGTATTGCTACTATTAAATTTAAAATATTATGCAAAATAATTTTATAAAACAAATAGAAACTTATTACACATAATATATATGTAATACATATAATATAATAACATATTATTTCACTGATGCTCTTCTTGAAATAATAAATTAAATTTTAATTTATTATTTGCTGCTCGCATTTTTCAACAAAATCAAATGAATTGTTACATACTGTAATATTAAGTGCAAATGTTGCTGAGGTTTAATAATATTTTGATTGCTAAATTTCAACAATGATATCAAAATATAGCACATTATTTCAGTAATAATTATCTAAAACAAGTAAACTAATTTGATATAATTTAACCAATTAAATTTTAATGCATATAAGTAACTTTCGAATATCCTTTTGAGAAGTTGAATAAAATNATATATATATATATAAATATGGGTGTGTGTGGGTGGGTGGTGCAAATGTACTCAAATGAAAAAAAAATATGAAAGTCATCGTTATTAAAAGATAGAGCCTTGAAAAACGTAGTTATACTAGTCATGCTCTTTGATAACCCTTTGCTACCACATGTGTGTATATAGTTACATTTACATCCATTTTTAGATAAGATATTGAGGCATCAACTGATGAAGTTAAAATGCTTTTATGAAATGTGATATTTTTCCATTTGATGTAGAAAACGTTGACTTTAATAAATGCATGCGAAACAGACACCAAGAGTTACTGAGCGAGGCAGCTTATCAACAAAACACATGCTTCGAGAGTAAGGATGCACTGTTTCTTCAGAAGCTTGAGAAGGAAATCTCACAAGCTATGTTGCAAATTTTTAAAGGAACACTGACAGAAAATTTTAATCTCCCAACTATTCAATAGCCTGTGCTTTTCTCAATATTGAAGAATTTATTTCAAAAGGAACATTTGGTTAAACAAATTTTGGCACTGAAGCTGATACAACTAACATTGATAATGAAAGTATCTTTAAAACTGATTTTGAGATAAGTCCTCTTGAGGCATTGTTAGTTGAAAAAACAATTGGTTCCATAAGTAAATGGTAAGTACTGCCGAAGCCCCACTAGATATAAATCAATGAGAGATGGATTTTACTCAAACCTCGAAACTCCATTTTCTCATTTATTTTTCTGTGAGGAATTCTAGAAATGGTACTGGAAAATCAAAAGAAATTTCAAAAATACACTTACATTGGCAAAAAATTAGGAAAAAAGAGGAAGGTTAAATCAAAAGAAAAATAAATAAATTACTTTTTTGCATTTACCTCAGAAAAAGAACAAAAATTTAAAGAGATTGAAAGAGCTGAAAAAAAAAGTTAAAGCAGAAAGTATGACGAAGGGAAAAAAATACCTAAAAAGATAAAAAAGAAGCTTAAAAAAATATGGGGAAAAGAGTAAACAAAAGTGATCGAATTATAATAATAATAAAAACATCATCGGATTGCACAGTGATAAACATAGATAATTTAGAATTGACTCTTAAACTGCGAGGAAAAAAAGG
Organism: Parasteatoda tepidariorum; assembly: GCF_043381705.1. Taxonomy (NCBI): domain Eukaryota; kingdom Metazoa; phylum Arthropoda; class Arachnida; order Araneae; family Theridiidae; genus Parasteatoda; species Parasteatoda tepidariorum. The sequence goes on along the minus strand of NC_092204.1, from coordinate 99,663,585 downwards.
GAAAACATTTTTTTTAAATTATGCATTCAAGCATATTTTACTTTCCATTCCATGACTGAAAAAAAATTAAAATTTTCCACGTTAACTGTGGTTATATGTTGTAATTCCCTGAAAAATCTTGTTTTTAGACATTTGTATGGCCTATGGATTCCTAACGAGCATCAAACATTCTCAAAATTAGTTCATTCACTTGAAAATTTAGTGTTTATTCACTGGTAAGAACAGTTCCTTCACTTGGTTACCTTACTTCTTATTATTTAAACCACCAAAAGCATAAAACAGTATTTTGTAAGTTATCTATTTTTTTTTACATAATTTGCAGTTAATAACAAATATGTCGACACCATAATTTAGCTAAAATTACAAATTTTGAAATTTTTATCATTTTTTTTAAAGGCAAGCTAAGCTTAAGTGTTCCTTTATTGGTTAGTTTACCTTATAAGATGTTGAGAAATTTGCGATGTTGTGAGAGATGCTTAAAAATGTTGACTACGTATTTTTATTAATATTATGAAATATATATTCAAGAAATTGATAAATATATTATTCCAAATCTATGCATACGTATGTATATTATTGAAATTGCATCAGTTATTGAAAACAAAATCAAAAAATAAAAAAATAATCACATTAAATTATCACAATCTGGTGTATAATCATATTCTATCAGAATCACGCTTTTGTAAAACTAGACATTCATTGAATGAAGTGTTTTTTATTTAAATTTCTTTACTAAATTGAAAAATAAATTATTACACGAATAGAAAAGAAACATCCCATTTTATAGTTTGAAAGAAATGAAAATAAAAAGATAAGCAAACGATTATTAGCGAAAAAAATATGAATGAAATTTTACGCTACGCGCACGAAGTCAAGTTCCTCACAAATATATCACATTTTAATATTAATCGCCCTATTTAATTATTTCTTTATTGTCGCCAAATTATTTTTTCAAAAATAATTAATTTTAATCTTTCTTAGCTTCTAATGAATAAAAGCAGTTAAAACTTTAGATTTTTCAATTGAAAAATATGCAGATTAATATGGTATGAAAAAATTCATACCTTATAATTCAAAATATTTTCATCCTCAATTTAATTAAATTATAAAAAATAATTAATAATTATTAAAAATTATTTTTTCATGAAATTATCTTTGGGTAAATGAGTTTTATGAGTGGGTGAAATTTTCTATGAATTGCTTTAATGGTTTTAAAAATATGACTAAAAATGTAAAAAGTGAAATTAACATTAAGGGGTACGAACTTTGGATCGCTCTACTGATCAAACTATGGAGACCATATTTCCCAGATTGCGGCTACCCCTTATATTTTGAAGGTTAGGAATCCAAATATGTAAAAAATCTATGTTTATTCAGAGAAAGTACGTTTTTGTGTCTGATTTCGTAACTTAATTAATAGTTAGCATTAATTAATTAGCATATTTGAGGTCACCCCCAGGAACCATTAAGATTGACACTTAGTTCGTGAAAATCCAATCATTAGAACAAAAGTTATTCAGGGTGATTCGTTTTTTTTTTTTTTGTGGACTGTACAGGGCTAGTTACAGAACTCCTTGTGAAATTGCAATGACCAACTTCTACTAAGTATAAGACGTAAATCTTAATAGCTTGTTTTTTTTCTTCATGCATCCTGCAGGCTCGTGNCAACAGTTATTGCCAGGTAACTTGGTGACACATAAATCCGTTGATGCAGTTTGCGATTCCATTGAAGCTCCAACAGAGTTTTTAAGGCCATTGGGTTTACCAGGCATACATTTAGTACTCAAAGTTGGATCTCCTGTTATTTTTTTTTTCGTAATTTGAACCCACCACGGCTGAGCAACGGAGTGCGATTAGAAATTAAAAAATTAATGAACAACGTTATGGAAGTTATTATTTTAAATGACAAATTCCAGGGTGAAAGTATATTACTTCCACGAATGCCTATTCCACCCACAGATGTGTCAGTTCAATTTAAACGCATTCAGTTCCCCAATTACAATGACAAGACCAAACAATGTCTGTTTGTGTCTTAGATTTGAGCACAACATGTTTTTCATACGGACAATTATACGTGGCATGATCTCGAGTGGACCATCCAGTTTATATGTGTTAGCTGAAGATGGAATGACAAAAATTATTGTACACTCCATTGCTCTAAGAGATTAATATTGTTGACTAATATTTTCGGAATTCGTTGTATATATAATTTATAAGAAAAAAGTTACAATAAATTAATAAAACTATTATTTGGTGTGTTGTTATTTTTACATTCCGTCATCGTTCACAGCGCTCCATGCCTCTTCCACTCATAGACCACATACGCACACACTTACAATTAATAAGATATATTTTCATACTCTAGAAATAATTCATATGGCAAAACAACGTTTGTCGGGTCAGCTAGTATATATGTAAAAATGAATGTGTGTCTGTCTGTTCTTTATAGACTTCGAAACCAACCGACCAAATGCTATGAAACTTAGCATACAGATAGTTCAAAGCATGAGGAAGGTTACTGTCAACATTAGAACATTCTGCGAAAAGCCGTTCTAGCGGTATGAGGGAAAATCGAAATGGAATTTTCTGATTGGTTAAAATTTAGCCATTGTTTTAAATTTTACTATAAACGATTCAGTTTTCAAATATCTTGAAGATAACAACAGTAATATTTTCTATCTTATAGCTCGATTCATTTAGAAAAGTAAATTAAGGTAAATTACATATACTTTAATATTTAATTATAATTCGCTCAAATTTCTTTATGTCAGGTGACCACAAGCAAGTAAAATCAAAGAGAATAGATTTCTTAACTATTTGTCGTATCACGGATTTAGTATTAGGAAAATTGTTTAATAAATATCAAGGCAAAAGCAAATTTCGTTCAAAAAATATCAAAATAACGTGTAATTAGTAATGATGTTTGAAATTCAGCTTAGCAGTATGACGTAATGTAATATTTGCTAGATTGTTTGTATTATTATTATAATTTGTATTATTCGCGTGATATCATATTCTGTATTAATCCTACTTTACAATGACTGAAGATGGCAACTTCGATTATTTTTCATGGGATGTAATACGTTTGTAGGTTGTTTTTTAAGATATCAAAAAACTTTTGCAATTTTTAATTCGAAAATAAATAATTATTACGTGAAAATTATTAATATTTTTTGGAAATACGTTTTATTTAACCCCTCAATTATGCCACCAAAGCGAAGTACCATTGATCGATCCACAAATCAAGAAAAAAGGAGGAGAGAAGAACGAACTTCAGAAACAAGTGAGCAAGAGAAAAACTAGGCAAGAAAGAGATCGAGATCACACTACTCTTGCTCGAGCTTCAGAAACAATTGAGCTGAGACAAGCTAGGCAAGAAAGAGATCGAGTTCACACTGCTCTTGCTCGATCATTAGAAACGAGTGAACAGAGGCAAGCAAGGCAGCAAAGGAATCGAATTCGTGGGACACAGACAAGACGAACGATACATACTGATTTGAATTTATGTGGTTTCAATTACAATCCCCTTTACATTTATAGTCTTCTTCCAAGTGTAATTATTGGAAAAATGGATAAAAAGTGTTCCTATTGTGGTGCTCAAAAATTTAAAAATTAAACACCAGGTATGTGCTGTGCAGGTGGAAAAGTAAAGTTACCAGACTTGCGTTCACCACCTGAACCTTTATTAACATTAGTATCTGGTAAAACAAGTCAATCAAAAAAATTTTTGAAAAATATACGCAAGTACAATTCATGCTTCCAAATTGCATCGTTCGGCGCAACGAGTATCGTTAGCGCAAATTATATACCAACATTTAAAGGACAAGGGCAAATTTATCACCATGCTGGATCAGTACTACCCTTGCCAAATGCTGATCGCAAATATCTTCAGATATATTTTATGGGAAATACTGAGGAACAAATCAACAGACGGAGTCAGCTGAACATGAGTACTAAACGAGAGATTGTCGCTAAATTACGAAATTTGTTTGAACAATGTAATGAATTAATTAAATTATTTAAAACCGCCATTGAATAAAAGCCATCTGATGATTACAAAGTAAAAATAAAGGCAGATAAAACACCTATTGGTCAACATCGAAGACAATTCAACGCACCAACGATCGATGAAGTGGAGTTTGTCATAGTTGGTGAAGAATTTAATTCTCGTGACATAATTCTTCATCGTAGAAATGGTGACGTCCAGAAAGCAGCAGAAACGCATCATTCATATGATGCATTACAATATCCCTTTCTATTTTGGCAAGGAGAGGATGCATATCATTTTAATATTAATATGAAAAATCCTACAACTAATGTGGAAATTAACAAAAAGATCAGTGCTATGCATTATTATGCATATCGAACGATGATTCGTGAGAATGCTGATAATCATATATTGAAATGTAGACAATTATTTCATCAATACATTGTTGACATGTATGCAAAAATAGAAAGTGAAAGAATCCTCTACATACATCTAAATCAAGTCAAATTGCCTTCTATCAAGTCAAATTCTCTGCCGAAATCAAGTCAAATTCTACATCCATTTACGTGATGCAGTTGTAAATGATGGCAATCTTAGTGAATTAAGAAAAATGGTCATTTTACCATCCACATATACAGGCAGCCCAAGACACATGCATGAATATGCACAAGATGCAATGACGTATGTTCATGCATATGGTCGCTCAGATTTTTTCATCACATTTACATGCAACCCAGCATGGGATGAAATAAAGGAACTTTTATTAACTGGACAATCACCATCAGATCGTCATGATATTTCTGCACGTGTATTTAAGAAAAAATTAAAATCTTTAATAGGTTTTATTGTCAAACACCATGTATTTGGAGAGACGCACTGTTGGATGTATACCATGGATTGGCAAAAAAGAGGTTTACCACATGCGCATATTTTATATGGCTGACGGAAAAGATAACACCAAACAGAATTGATGAAATCATCTCTGCAGAAATACCAGACATTGAAATTGATAAAGACTTGCACGATATTTTCTCATGAAATATGATTCATGGTCCATGTGGCTCGCTAAATAATAATTCACCATGCATGTGAGATGGAAAGTGCACGAAGCTGTATCCTAGAGACTTACTTGTTAAAACTATTACAGGCAACAATGGATGTATACTCTATCGACGACGATCTACCGAAGATGGTGGAAAATCCATTAAACAAAAAGTACGCAACAATACTATTGATGAAGTACAATATTCTCCATTACTACTAAAAACGTATATCGCAGACATAAATGTTGAGTACTGCAATACAGTAAAAGCTATAAAATAAATTGGTAAATATGCGAACAAAGGAAGCGTTATGGCAGTGTATGCAGTGGAAAATGCAACTGCCTCTATCGATGAAGTCACCTAATATCAACTGGGACGCTACATAAGTAGCAATGAGGCTGTATGGCGTATTTTATCATTTTCCATTCATGAGCGATATCCAACGGTTGTTCATTTAGCCGTACATCTTGAAAATGGACAGCGTGTGTACATCAGAAAATGTACGTGCAAGAGCAATGTCACCACCGCCAGCAACATTAACTGAATTTTTCACATTACGTAGAAATGATGCCTTTGCATGGACACTACTGCACTCTGAAGTACCAACTTATTTTACGTGGAATACATCAACAAGAAAATTTCAGCGTCGTAAACAAGGTAGAGCAGTACAAGGACACCTAAATTTATATTCCACATATGTATTGGGTCGTCTGTACACTGTTCATCCAAATAACGCAGAATGCTTTTACCTAAGATTATTATTAATCAATGTTCGTGGATCAGCATCTTTCCAAGAATTAAAAACAGTCAATGGCCATGTATGTGCTACATTTCGTGAGACTTGCCAGAATTTAAGTCTCTTAGAAAACGATGCTCATTGGGATATTTCACTCGCTGATACTTCTAATACAGCTCAACCACAGCAGATACGTACTCTATTTTCTATTATACTAACTACATGTTTTCCGACTAATCCAAAGGATCTCTGGGAAAAATATAAAAACTATATACGTGAAGACATTCTACATCGCATGAGTAGAATAAATGCCAATCCTAACATTCAATTTACATCAATTATATACAATGAAGCATTAATTTTAATTGAGAATGTATGTTTGACAATAGCCAACAAATCACTGACGGAATTGGGAATGATTGCTCCAAATAGATCTGGTAATGACATTTTCGATATTGATATACAACGAGAAACGAGCTTCGATGTTAATGAATTACAAACATTTGTTCGAATTAATCTGCCGAAATTGGTATTAGAACAACGAGCAGCATGTGACACAATTAGAAATGCAATATCTAACAAGAGTTGTGGTTTATATTTCTTAGATGCACCTGGAGGTCCTGGCAAAACTTTTCTTATTTCAATTATTCTGGCAACTAATAATATTGCCCTTGCTATTGCATCATCTGGTATTGCAGCAACTCTTTTGGACGGCGGTATAACAGCACATTCAGCATTGAAATTGCCATTAAATATGCAGGTAATTGAAACTCCAGCGTGTAATATTAGCAAAGATTCTGGGATGGGAAAAGTACTAAGATCATGTCAGCTTATAATATGGGATGAGTGCACCATAGCACACAAGAAATCTTTGGAAGCACTCAATCGCGCATTAAAAGATTTGAGAGGAAATGAGCAGCTCTTTGGTGGTACACACATTTTGCTAGCTGAGGATTTTAGACAAACTCTACCAGTTATAACACGTTCAATACCTGCAGATGAATTGAATGCATGTCTCAAATCATCATTGTTATAGCAGTATGTGGAGAAAATATCTTTAAAAATCAATATGCGTGTTCAATTACAACAAGATGAATCTTTTGAACGATTTGCAAACCACTTGTTAAATATTGGGAATTGTAAAATGGAAATGGACGAATCCACACACTGTATTACATTACCAGAAAACTTCTGTCACATTGTAGAATCCACTGATGAATTGATTGCCAAATTTTTCCAAATTTATAGCAGAATTTTAAAAATAATCAATGGGTTAGTGAGCGTGCTATATTGGCAGCCAAACACATTGATGTGAGTTTAATAAACTGCAAAATTCAAAATGAAATACCTGATGAAGAAACAACATATAAATCCATAGATACTGTTGTCAATCAAGATGAATCAGTTAATTATCCAATAGAATTTTTAAATTCATTGGATCTACCAGGAATGCCACCACATATTTCATCTTTGAAAATTGGTTCCCCAATCATCCTTCTACGAAATATAAATCCACCGCGACTATGCAATAGGACTAGGCTATCAGTAAAAAAATTGATGAATAACATAATTAAGGCAACCATTTTAAAGGAAAACACCAAGGGGAACATGAACTATACCACGCATTCCCATGATACCAACGGATACTCCATTTGAATTCAAATGTCTACAGTTTCCTGTACGACTAGCCTTTGCAATGACCATTAACAAAGCATAGGGGCAATCATTGCAAGTATGTGGATTAAATTTGATAAATCCATGCTTCTCACATGGACAGCTGTACGTTGGATGTTCACGAGTTGGAAAACCATAAAATTTATTTGTTCTTGCACCAGATAGGAAAACATAAAATTTTGTATATTTACAAGCACTATAAGTATAAAGTTTACCATCAATCATCAAATATCATTCATTTCATGTTGATATTTAATAATTACGAAATTATTGTTCTATTGAAATTTGTTTGCAATATTGTTTAATATCACTAGTGAAGAAGCTTGTTTATTCTACCATCAACTATGCATGTTTGTTTTTACATATGTTATATTCCAATGACATATATGTAGAGATATGTTTATTGTTAATTTTCATTTTGATGCATTGCATACATTTTATCATTAATAAATTATGTTTGAGGTATCGAAACTACCTTTTTGTTCAAACGCAGCAACGTGTGAATGGGTACAGCTAGTAATTAATAAATGTTAAAAGCAATAATTCCTGCATGTATTCATAATTTAACATTGTGTTACCTATGGTATTTTGAAATAGAAGAATTATTTGAGTCTTTCATAATTAAAGAAGTTTTGTAAAACTCACTTAATGCAATATCACGCAATTTAAAAACTTTTAGAATTGATATTTTTTATGAATGGTGAATACCAAAGTTACGGGGCCTGGAAAATTTAAAATTTTCAGCTTCTTCTATTTCTAATTTACTTAATATTATAAACAATAACTATAATCTTTAAAATTATCGAGATCTTCTTTTCGTTTAGTCTTAGTACAGAAAAAAATGTTTATTTGATAGGTTTAAATATTATTAAAAACTAATAATATTAGTCTAAATGTTTACAGAATTTATGATCGTCATTAAGCATGTCGTTATAGCATTTTAATGCTATTTTGTATCGATTTTCTAAAGATCAAGCAGTATAATACAATAAAGTATAATAGATATAAGCTTAAAAAAAAGCAAAGCAGTATAATAATTTCAGAAAGGAGTAATTCGCCTCAGTTTGTTTAAATTTAGAATTCATTTCAGAGTTTTTATATTGCTTAATTTGACGTTTTTTGGATTTTTCAATGTAAGGAAAAAACTAATTGCAAAAAAAAAACTAATTTCTGAAGAAAAAAAACTAATTGCAGTTTAGGTACCACGTATAACTGAGGATAAAAAAAGAGGAGAAAAAAAATTACATTTTGAGCTAGTTTTGGAATGATTAAAATAGAAAATTTTGTCTCAATTTTTTAAGAATCTCAAGAAATAATAAATTATGCGTCTTTATTTACTCATTTTTGACAAAACCGAAATCAAGTATGATTTTTTCTTAGAATTATTTCAATTAAGAGGCTCGGTGTTAATATTTACATAAACTAATATCGTTACTTAATTTTTTGACATTTAAGTTTTAAAATTTAAAAGTTCTGCTTCATTTAATTAAAATATAGTAAATAGTAAAAATATACAGAATTTCATTACTTGTTTGAGTTTGAATAAAAATAATTTTTCCTTTTTTGAATTTCGCCATATAAGCATTTAGTTCATGTAAACAAATTTAAAAATAAAACTTTTGTGCTCAATGTTTGTTGAATGGATTCAATACGAAATATCTATATTACAAATTAAGAAAATTTTATTGTTTAAAACTCTGAAACCATCGAAGTATTACCTAGTGTTATTTTGTCCATTTTCTGTCATATTCTCAAAAATAAATTGTACATCTAATAATTGTAATTGTACCTAAGCACATCAGAGCGGATATGAAAATTTTCACTATAAAAGCACTTGAAGAATATAAATTTCGAAAAAAATATGCATTTTAGAATTAACTAGGGGTGGGTCCAAATATTTTTACAATTAGAAATAAAAAAAAATTTCAAATGTTTTTTTTCCTTTAACGAGGAAGAGAATTTCAACTAAGTGTCTCTTTCAGCTACTTTCTGTCTCCACCAGCAATCAAAATGGTATTGCGTAGAATCATTTTCATTCATTCAAAATCATTTTTAGTGCATTGTCTATAAGGATAAATAAATAAACAAAAAAAATACAAGATAAAAATAATCTATGTATTTCTATCTTTATAAACTTGAAAGTTCTGTAGTAATATGGAGATTATTCTTGCTTCAAACTGGACATTGCAGTTTTTTTCATAGAGGTATAGTTTTGATCAAAGCTAGTGGTAGAAGACACTCCTGATTGTGCTCAAGTAAATCGTGATGTATTTTTTTTTTCAAATAAAATATATCATTTGTGAAATAAGATAGGATTTCATCGAAATATCGCAACTTATTTTTCAAACGATGTAATGTAACAAATTTTTTTTATTCGCTTTATATACGTTTAATCTTGATAAAATAACATTCTAATGCTGATATATATGGGTTAAATGTAAAATGAAAAAACATAGTTTTGTAGCTATAGAAATACAGTAAAGGCGAAATAGAAATACAACTTTTTAATCTTGTTACATTTTATTTTTTAAGGAAAAAAAGTCATCAAATAGGTTGACTTTGTCAAGTTTCTACTCGCAAGAAAATAAATTAAATCTATGTATGATATCTATCTTTCAGCATGAAATATAAAATCTTTCTTTTTATTTGCATTGCGGCTATAGAAATATTCAAGTTTATATAAGATAAATGGTAAAACTCCTAGTATTTTTTCCTATTCTTAAGCGAACATCCCCTTGAACTTTTTCAAAACCAAATCTTTCTTTTTCACATTCTATGGAAGCTTATAGTGTGCTAAAGAATATATTAAAATACTTTTTTTTGTTGACTATCAAGAAAGTTGCGATGATAAATATTGAAATTTTCAACGTCTGTAATAACCATCGTACTCAAATCATATTATTTACGAAACCATATTTTCAACCTTATAAAATTGAGTCCACAAAAAATATTTAACGTGCGAAGTGCGGGCAATAGCGCAAACATACCATAATTTTGGTTTTGTTTTGAAGAACTACTTCAGTGTCCAAGCACAGAATAAAAGGGGGGGGAACAGCAGAATTAAAGGCAGACAGTGAGTTATACTGACGACATTGCTACCATAATGCTACTGGTCACAAAATTGTAGAGCTTTTTCTGACCTCAATGGACTGTTGCGTGAAAGCATCCTTAACTATTGAGCTGAACATATTAGTTTAAAATATAAGCCTAAAATTAGTAAATAATGGAAGGAGACAAATTTATAAAAAATGGGAATTTGACGTGGAGTTAACTGCAGCAAAAACTGCACGGGAATTACATGATGAAAGCAACTTTAGTTACAGTACCGTTACGAATCATTTGAATGGTCTGAACAAAGAACGGTTAAGAAGCCATTAATTAGTAATAAAAAAAAGATAACCAATTTAAAATTTGAACACCATTTGACTTGAAAAAAAAATTCTGATAAATCCTAATTAAACTCAGTTCGAGACTGATGACAGGAAATATGTTCGACATCTGAAAGGAACGAGAGATTATCTTAGATATCAAATTGCTACTGCGAAGTATGTTGGAGGTAATATTATGATTTAGGTAGTCATTTTGGCTCAAAGATGTGGACTAGCAGTGCAAATGGATAATAATGTGGATTGCTTCTTGCTTTCAGATATTTTGCAAACTTTTTATTTACAAAATAACGGCGTATGCTGATCATATGATGATAAAAATTAATCATTAACTAAATATTATTTTTAAAAAAAATCAAAATATTCAAAACTTTATAATAGAAAAAACTTCTTCAACCAGGCTTAAAAGTATTTAAAGTAAATAGGATAGGCAAGCAAAACTTTTTCAGAATTTTTGATTAAATGCGCAAGGAAAGTGTACACGGTTTTAATTTTTTAACGTACATTCTCATTTGAATGCTTACAGATCTTATCGTTATTTATTTTTTCTTTAATACTTAATTGTTTTATTTTACTCTGATTTATTTTTTGAATCTGCAGGAATGAAATTTTGATTGAAAGCAGCTAAAATGTCCAAGCTTATTCCTTGCTATTATTGTTATTTGAGAAACAGCGACATTTTTTTATCTGATGTAAATTTATCGGAAGTACGATGAATTAAAAAAGTAACATTTTATAATTGATTCTAGAATAATTAATTGTTATATTTGCTAAATTATAATAAAAAATACCATTTAAACCGATATACTTCTCTCTAAAATGCGAAGGTGAAATTGGTATGACTGAAAGAGTCATTTTTAACTGTTAACTTAACGTGAGTAAGTTCCAATTTTTTTTTTTTTTTTTTTTTTTTTTTTTTTTAAATNTTTTTTTTTTTTTTTTTTTTTTTTTTTTTTTTTTTTTTTTTGAAAATTAGAATTTTTTTTCGAGAATCAATCTGAGCGTTTTGCTTTAAATATTGACTATTTATACATTGTAGGAGAAGACTTTTTTTTCCCTTTTTTTTTTTTTACATTTCATGCGCAAACTCTTAAAATAAAGATCGTAATATAGAAAATAGAGAGAGAGATTAGATGTTAACAGATATGGTTTGTCATTTTAAAAAATTAATACGCAATAATAATACTGATTATTTCTATTTACGTCAATTTTTTTTCTTTTTAAACGCAGATGCATCGTTTTTATTATTATACCAAACTAGCTGGTTCTTTGTTCGGAGTGAAAAGAAACCTTAATTAATCAATGTATAGGTGGTACTTAAAAACTACCAAATCATGCAAAAAAATTGACAGGTAATTAACATTACAAATGTAAAATTTAAAATAGCTTAAAATCGTCTCTTGTTATTATTATTTGTTTCCCTTTCCGATGTTTTTGCATCATTAAATTAAGGAAAATAAGTTTTTAGAAGTTTTATCAAAATATATGCTATCTCTTTTCAGAATCATTCGGCAACAAAAATAATGCTATTGATTATTGATAGTGGCCAGCATACGTTTCTCTCACGTTTTTTAGGATGGAATAATTAAAATTTTTGAACAAATGCAATTGCATGCTTGACGACAAAGGGTTCTGGGAATTAAAATATAAAAAGTGAAGTTCGACAAAAATGACAGGTAAACAGACAAACTCACCAACCCTTTTTTCAATTATTGCGGATTTGCTTTCGTGGATGCAGTATCGATTTTTTAAAATAAAAACAAGAAAGCAAATTTAAAAGTTTTATCAAATACATGCGATACATATTATGGTTGAAATTATTTAAGCCAAATATTAATCCAGTACACGTTGTGATATGGGTTGAAAATTTTACCATTTCCTCATTATTGAGGGAAAGCCAAATGCTGCTTGCTTTTTTAAGGCATTCGGCTAATTTCGACAACTTTTTTAATTAAAATAAAATTATAAAAAATATAAATTATAGTCTATTTGTTTTATTATGTAGAAAACTTGCAAAAATAGCAAAAAATTTTTATTTTTATATTTATGTTTTTTAAATGCCTATTTATAGATAAGAAGAAGGCAATTTTTTCCCAGATACGCTAAGCACTAAAACAATTTCTGCCACCCAAAACAAAAAATCCTTTGAGAATTTATTTAGAGGGTTATCAACTATGCATTGAACTATTACCTTAAAAACAATTTCATATACCGCAGAGTTAAGGATCACTGCAGCTAAAAGAGCAAATTTTAAAAGAATTTGCGAAAGAAACAAGCACAAAAAAATTGAGTTCCACTTTTTTCTTCTTGTCGGTAGTTTTAAACATAAGTGCTATAATCATAAAACTTCATGAAAAACTGTAGACAATTATATTAAAAACAGCGTAAGATATTGTGTTTAAGGTGGTGTAAAATGTTGAACAATATGAGTTTGAGATAAACGCATTTAATGACTTAAAACTATCCAATGTAATCACCTTGTAAGAAATTTTTATAACCTTGTAAATAAATGGAGTGCAAACAAAAGTAAAATATTTTTAGAAAGCTAAAATTACCAGAATTCTAAATTTATAATAAACTCAATTTAAAAAGATTTTGTCTAAAATCTTGTTTTGCACCTTAAGTATACCGTCATGTGGGGCTACTTTGAGCAGGATTTCGCAGCTTTTGAACTTTGACAAGTAAAAAAACTATGTTAATTCAAACTTTAGTAAAATCAATCGATATTATATTCATAACTGGACTCAGACGAGTGAATTTGATCAATATTGGCATTATTTGTATGTAATATTTACAAATAATAAGTCAAAACATACCTTGCACGAAGCAGCCCCCAAGTGGGGCTACTTTGTGCAGCGATAGGAATTCAGTTTAATAATCATGTTTTTAATAAAATATTTATATAAAATTGTTACAAAAGTTAATTGTGGACATTTTTAATAACAAAAACATCAAGATATGTAAAGATATTAGTTGGAAAATAATTTTAAGCATTAAGAAACCTATTTTTATAAAGAATTTTTTCTTAAAAAGAATGTTTATTTCAAAGCATTTGAGTTTAAACAAAAGGAAACCATATACATTTTTGAACATTGAAATGGATAAAGTTCAAAAATAATAATAATTACATATTCATTAACATTTATAATATTGATAAATTTGAACATAACATGTTTCTGTCAAAATCACCTGATGTCCTATAAAATATATTTTTATGTGTTAAATCGTTTGATTAATTCATTAAAAAAATCTTTGTAGAAGAAAAATAATAGTTTAACAGTACGTTTCACGTGTCTCTTGTGAATTTTATTAGAGATAGTATTTCTGTGGATTTTGTACTTCTGAGAAGCTTCTGCAATCGACATACCACCAGCAACTGCTGGCAAAGATTGTTGCAGATTTCCTAAAGTGTAATAACGGTAGTTTCTCGTTCCATGTATTTTTTTTTTTATAACGTCTGACAATTTTTCTGCAGAAGAAAAAAAAAACGAATGAAACTTTGCACAAAGTAGCAACCACAGTGAATTTTTTTTTCCGTTTATTTGTTATTAATTTTCAAATTTTTCTAACGCTAACACGATATAAATGTTTATTAATATATAAATAAAAAATTTTGCACTTACGACAATTGTTTTATCAATGTCTTTGCATTTCAGAGCTAAAGTTTCCGTTCACACTTTTTGACGTCCAAAGTTCTCGGAAAGTTGTTGACATTGGATAAACAAAACTCACTATGAGATTGTTTTAAAATTCAAAAAAATGTTTGTAGTAATAGAGCAGACTTCTATCTTCAAATTCCACACATTTTTAACGTGAAAAAAACATAATACTGAATAGCAGCACTTGAAAAGTGCCAAATTCGAATTTGCACAAAGTAGCCCCACATGACGGAAGTCATTCTGAAAGAGCCAAAAGTGAAAGAGAAATAGTTTTTTTTTATCTAATAGAACGTAAAATAAGTAATTAATGTATTTGTACCATGCCATTATTTTTTCAAATAAGTAAGCAATAAATTAATTGTGTGACAACGCTAAACAACTAAAGATTATGCTGCATTGGGATTCAAATGAAAATAATTTTCAAATTTGACCAATTTTCTGCTGAGTAATGAGAGAAAGAAAACAGTTGATTCACAGCCAAAATATACCACAAAATTATCAAATTTTATCCCACATTATGAAACCATATTTTATTGTTAAGTAGCTGAATACCCGTTCTCCGCACAGGATGAAAAATTCAAACTATTCAAATTTTAAAAAAAATGCATGGTTAAAATTTGATTTCTCAGAAACTATTCAACCAATTCCACTGAAATTTTGTATTCTGAACAGTAAAATTAGTTGCTTTAAAATTATGTAAATATTTATGTATCCTACAATTCAAAAGTTTTACGACTGTTATTAAATAAAATAATAGTAAATAGTATATATTTACAAAATTTTATTTTTTGCATGGAATTATCTTTCGACAAACAAATTTTATAATTTCGAGTGAAATTGTTCAATTCGCTTCGTAAATTCTCGAGATATGGCAAAATATGTAAAAAAAAAATAATAACATTTGGGTGTCCAAACTTTTAATCGCTCTACTGACCAAACTATGGGGATCATATTTCCAAAATTGCAGCTACACACTGTAAGCTGGGGGTCAGAAATCCAAATCTGTCATAAAAAAGGTATGTTTGTTCAGAGAAAGTACGTTTTTGTGTCTGATTTTATCACTTAAAATATCGTCAGCACTGATTAATTAGCGTATTTGAGATCACCCTCCCCCTTAAACCATTAAGATGGAGTCCTAGAATGTGAAGATCAAAAGTTATGATTAGATTAAAAGTTATCATTAGTAATAGAACAAAAGTTGTTCTATGTGATCTGCTTTATTTTCGTTTTATTGTACATTGTTGGTTGTAAACTCAAAATTAGGTCGGCTGTTCAACAACGATCATAAAATAAAATAAAATACTTCCCCCTATAGACCACGTGACTAGCCTTTTTGTAGAACTAAATAACCATAATATTTATAAATTTTTAAATTCTTAATGAAGCAATGAATTTTTTTTAATACTTCAATAAAACAATGCTTGGTTTTACATTTGTTAAAAATTCGTTTTATTTAGTCTTATTTGCACCTTAATAAATTAGTTTTAATTGCATGTCTTCCCCATACTCAATCACGTAATAAATTTAGAAGCAAAGAACTCAAAACGAATGTCTATGTGTTACATCCGAAAGTATAACATAGTGTGGCTCAATACCACTTTACTGAACTTAAGTGGTCTCGCAGTGGACTGATTAAGACACGGTTCCCAGCAGATCACCGAAGTCAAGCATCACTGGCTGCAGTCAGTGCGCGGGTGGGTGACCACTTGGATAAGTTTGCGCAGGGACCAAGGGTGAGTGGCATTGGTCCTCGTTAAACTGTTCTAATGAAAGGTGCTCGACTTCACGTGCAGGTCGTCGGGCTACCAAAGCGGGGGTGCCATCCCCTCTGCAGAGGATCAAAATTGTGTTGGCATGTCTTCGGATCTTCCTCAGGGATGTTTCCCAGATCGTCGCCAACAGCCCACTGTGCAGCTCCAGTGCGACGTAAATGAACTACAATATAAGAGGAAAAAATCCTAAAGTGTAATACATAATTTGTTTAAAAAATTTAGTATTAAAATAGTATTCATCGCCAAATTTTTAAATAATCTGAATTTTTACTTTCCATATAAAAAGAAAAGTAAAAATTAATTCCCCTTATATTTCAAATCGTCTTTAATCGCTCCCGCGAAATTACCACCACCTGGTCTGATCAAAATCCACGATTATTATATAAAGAAAAGTATCTCGATCTTGAATTAACAAATCTGGAATGAAACAGGGAAGATAAAGATGATTTTTCTGAATGCTTTGAACTAAAGGATTAAATCTCTATGATTAAATATATTTCATTTGTTGTTTACTATTGTTGTTTACCTCGTATAAATGTATCCTCTAAACTCCAAAGATTTTTTTTTCTTTTTTTTTTTTTTTGTATTTTAATAATAAACATATAGTTGCATCAAAATTATAAGTTCTTTTAATTATAGGATTCCACTCATTTTAATTTTTGTATTCCTACAGATTTATTTTTCGATACTGTTGAAATTTAGTTAAAACCTATTCGATAACAACTGCATTCCTCCCTACGTTTGCTTTTCGTCTTGAATGCCTTTTGTAGCGTGTTTGTTACATATCAATTGAATTCAATCAATAATTGTTGGCAGAATTCTTTTAGAGCAGTACAGAATTCTTACAAAAATTTTATTCTAGTGCTGCCATCTGTGTAAAAAACACATTAATAATAATAATAATTGAAAAATGTATGTTACAAATTCCGTAAAGGAAACAAGGTTTATAAAATCAAAAATGAATTGCATGAAAATTGTCAAATAATATTATCATTCAAAAATATATAAATAATATTTGTAGGATTTTATATACAAATGAAAAATTGGAATAAACCTTTTTAGTGGCTTTCTTTATTCATAGATTGACTGTAATTCAGAACCTCCATAAATGAATAGAATGCTATTTCTAAACTTTATCCTTCATTCATACATTCTTTAAAAACAGTAAAGTCTACAGTTATTACCAGCATTCATCGGGGGTTTGAGTGGATATTTATAGGTCAGAACCTTCCTAAAAAGAGAAGCAGAAAAAATTAAACTGTTTATTACATTAAAAATTATCTTATAAAGGTTACAATTAAGAAATTTACCTAAATTAATTGAACCAGTAAAAAAGTTCATATATGACACATCCAAACTATTCCACCTAGTGGATTTAGGAATAGCTTATCATATTTAGTTTCCACCTTAAAAATGAATCATAGCTAATACTATGATCAGAAAAAATAAAATAATGTTCATAATTCATTATTTTATTAAACGAAATCAAGGAAAGGAATAAAGAAAATGGTTGTTAATTAGAGCTGCTTTAAAATTATCAGTTTCTTTTAAAACTCTTTATAATTGGAAATAATTTTGCAAACCAAAAAATTTTATTAGTAAAAATCTTAGCAAAATCCTTATTGTCTAAGTCTGAATTAAAAAAGGTTCTCCTTTTGAGCGGAAAGTTAAAATCAGTTCTTTTGCCGAAGAATTTAAAGGAAATAAGTCTACCTCCAATAATATTAAGACTTAAATCCAGAAAATTTAATGAAAGATTTCAAATATTAGTTTTGTTGAAAATTAATTCACTTAATAAATTTGCTTGTTTAAAATTTTAAAAACATCAAAATTAAAAACCAAATGATCTGAGATAGGGGTAATTCGTAAGAGGATTAAGGATACCAAATGATTTAACCGATATATATTCTTGGAGAAAAACATTAATATAAAAATTATTGCTTAGTGGATACCACTATTTTGTTGAAAAAAGACAGTAAATACTTTAAATGTTGTTTAGATTAGTATCAACGAGAAATTTCCAGCTTTCACCTTCACTAATATCATTAAGACTAAATATGAATTTCAAGAAGCTCATTGATAATTTCATTAGTTTAAAGGGGAATATCTTAGTTATGGAAATCAAAACAGCTTAATTAATTTTACTTAAAGATTTGAGTGTTTTTGAAACTTGTGTACTATTATTGATATTCTAGTTTGTACTGTTACCCTTCAAACTTTGGTTAGGCTATGATCGCTGAATTTAACTTTGGTAACAGTTACCCAGGTTCATCAATAGACAAATAACCAAGGAATTACAGGAAACACTTAACATTTAAAACTATTTTTATTACAACTCTAAATTCTCAACAGACATAACTCTACTCATTTCGAAATGCTAACATGTGCACAAATATCTCCAAATTATACACTATTTCAAGTTCCAAAATTTTATACACAAAATTAACCTTTTCGATAAAATGCAATTTTAAAATTCTAAGGCATAACATTCCACTAATTCAAATCAAAAAAGACAATTAAGAAATAAAATGCACTCGTATTCTAACTCTACTAAAATCACTTAAAATTTAAATTATGATATCTCTATAACCTGTAATTAAGCTTAAATATCAATGGCTCTCCTTAAAATATGAATCTAAAAACACAGTAGAAACAGTTTAAAATTTAGGGTAAATTCTTCTTCTGAAATGGTATCCAAATCGAAATTAAAGTTATAAATAAAAAATTGAATTTACGGACCACCTTCTGGAACGCTCACCGGAATTGCAGCTAAGCTCGTGTACAAAGCAAACTCCTAGTTTCAGTTAGCCAATGCAATCCTCCTTAAATATTAATAAACTTAACTACACATAATTCACCCCAAAAATCCCCTTTTAAAAGGATAACTAAAATTTCTAAAAAATATTATTATTGTGATTGAATTTAAACTTTATCATAGTGGTGCCATCTATTGAAAAGTAACCCATCTTTAAAAGTATTGATAAAAAAAAATACAACAAATTTCTATTTATTACAAGTTCAGGTGATTATTATTTTTAGAATGTTTGCTAATCTTATTATATACCATTTTAAGAATATTTTCAAAATAAATACCAATTTTTTGTGTTATTATTTACGCCACTAGCAATTAACCTGGATTTAGTTGGGGTTACGTACAATTTTGAATTAGCAAAAAAAAAAAAAAAAAAAAAAAAAAAAAAAAAAAAAACGTAAGTTGTTAATATTATTTGGTTTAATTTCAAATCTTTCATAGATAGCATTAATTTTGTAAATAACTAACTGAATTCCCGTTCTTCGTTAGGGGTGAATAAAAAAAAATAAGCAAAGAATCAATAAATCAGTACTCAGAAACATGCTCAGAACTGAAAAGCGTATGCTGACGCAATTAAAGACTTTTCTAGAAGAACCGGGTAAGTGAAATTTCTAGGGGTATTATGAATCAGAGAAAATAACAAAAAAATCGTTGCATTAATATGGATATGTTAAATATAACAGATCCTGTTTTTGCTTTCACTTTAATATTAACATAATTTATCATATCAGATTTTAGTATTCTTGCAGGATATTTATTTTAAATTAGGCAGTGGTAAATAAATTAAAAGACAAAGAATTATTAGTCCCAACTTCTAATAAATAGGTAATAAAATAAATCAGATTCAACTTTTTGTTTCGTTCTGAAAATGTCACTTACCTGGTTCTTCCACTAAGTTTTTCAATTAATATAGATAAAAAAATTTCATTTTTTTAATTAAATATTATTTGTTGCCCTAATTGGTATCTTTACGTCAATGAAGTAAGAAACACACGTTTTTTGTAGTTCGTCGCATTAGAATAAAGATAAAATGTATTTACCATCACTTGCCATGATGATACTGCTCGCGGCCAACTCATAATTGTCAAAATTTACCACTATCAAGTATTTTTCTTCGGTACAATCACCGAAAAAAAGATATAACCCTGAATAGCTTTCGTTCTAATGATCGGATTTTCACGTACTAAGTATCAATCTAAATGGTTCTTGTGGTGACCTTAAATATGCGAATTATTTAGTGCTAACTATTAATTAAGTTACAAAATCGGTCACAAAAACGTACTTTCTCCGGATAAATAAATGGCCTTTTTTTTTTTTTTTTTTTTTTTTTTTTTTTTTTTTTTTTTTTTTTTTTTACCTATTTGGATTTTTAACGTTCAAAATGTAGGGGGTAGCCGCAATCAGGGAAAGGGTTAGGAGAGGGATCCAAAGTTCGGACCCCTTAATGTTAATTTCACTTTTGCTTTTTCAATCATATTTATGAAACTAATTAAGCAAAAAAAAGTGCACCCACTTAAAAAAACCTTTTACCCAAAGATAATTTCACGAAAAAAATAATTCTTAATAATTATTTATTATTTTTTATCATTTAATTTACTTGAAGATGAACAAATTTTGAATTGTGAGGTATGCATTTCTTATGCCATATTAATCTACATATTTTTATATTGAAAAATCTAATGTTAAAACTGTTTTTATTTAGCAGAAGATGAGAAAAATTAAAATTGATTATTTTTATTTTCTTTGATAAATTACTTTGGCGACAATGAAGAAATATTTAAATGGGGCGATAAATATTAAAATGTAGTTGACTTACGAGAGGAACTTGACTTACGCGCGGGAAGCGTAAAATTTCATTAATATTTTTTTCGCTAATAACCGATTGCTAATCTTCTTTTCTAATTTTATTCAAATTATAAAATACGATGTTTCTTTTTTAGAAGTCTAAAAATTTATATGTAATTTTTGCAAAGAAATTTGAATAAAGCATTCTATTCAACGAATGACGAATTTTGTAAAAGCATGCTTCTGATAGAATATGATTATACATCAGATTGTGCTTATATTTAATGTGATTACATTTAATTTTTTAGTTTCTTTTTTCAATAATTGATACAATTTCAATAATATACAAATTGTATTCATAGATTTAGAATAATATATTTATCAATTTCTTCAATATATATTTTATAATTATAGATACGAACGCGTAGTCAACATTTTAAAGCATTTTAAAATTTCTCAACATCTTATATATCATCTTAATCGTAAAATTTTTTTTTTAATCATCTGCGCTTGTTTCGCAGAACTATTTTACCAACTATTTAATTAAATATTAATATTTTAAAAATCTTATTTTTTGCGTAAATCATACTTTTTGCGTTAATTATATTTTTTTCATTAATATACTAATCAATTTTTTTATTACTTTAATTTAGGTTTTCATTTAAATTAAAGTTCCTTTTTAAATTATTGTCAAGTTTTGATTAAAAGAAAACTTGCCTGCTAGCTAAGAATAAAATCTAGTTAAGAAATTAAAAACATTCTGCCGTTTAAAAACATTCAGCTGCTTAAAAACATTCTGCTGTTTAAAAACATTCTGCTGTTTAAAAACATTCTGCTGTTAAGAATGTGACTCTTGTATTCTGGATTCAAGATTACGAAGTTGAAAATAAAATAAAGCTGCATATTCACTTGTTGATTGGGGCTCAAAGGTGCAAACTCGTGAAATGGTAACTTAAATTATGAAAAACGAGAATCGCATAACTCATCGTGAAGACGCAGCTTACCACGATAAAAAAGACATAAAACTGTTATATAAACATTTTATAAATTAAAATGTGTCATTTTTTCACGAAACTGTATGAATTTCAATAAAAGTTGAAAATAATTTGCATTTCAACAACTATGCCAAGATATTTCTGTATTAAAACTGATAAAAATAATTGTATTTATTTTCAGAAATACCTTTAGATGTAACAAAATAATACAACAAGGCTAGAGAAAATTTGAAACCATCTTGTTTCAAATTAAGATTGTTAAATTTTATTTTTTGAATATAAGCCAAAATATATGCATATTTATTCTATCTTTTGAAACAAAATTATATTCGATGAAAAATATTAAAAATCTTCCACGGAAACAAAATGATACGCACTTAAATTATAAAAACCTTCCTTAAAAAAGAGTTAGAACCATATAAATAGACCTTTCAAAAATTTTGTTAATTATTAATTCACTTTGTTAATTAATAATATGGAAGTTATTGATTCACAAACATACTAAAAACATAATAATTGAACGAAAAAAATATAGAGGATAAACGTTTACTTATTACTACTTCAACGCATTTCTTCATTAAATCAAATTTATTAAAGTGTCTTTTTGTTATATATATATATATATATATATATATATTGAAGTAACTACTTACCATTTTGTTACCAAATTTTCGTTGGGGACTTTGACCCACTTTTCGATTTTGTACTCATTAAATATTACATAACATAACGTAGTTTCATCAAATACNATATATTTATGTATATATATTTATATATATATATTTATATATATATATTTTACCCTACCCTTCTTTGCTTAAAGTTTTTTTTCTTTTTTTGTGAAATAAACCAGAGTTATATAATTCACGATCTAGATTAAAGGAAAAGAATTTAAAAAATCCTAATATAAAATAATTAAAAAACAGGAAATATCCAACATCATGCATATTTACATGATACGTTCAGTGCAAAAAAATATATATATCTTTGAATCATTGCTGAAAGGAGAAAAAAAGGAATATTCTATTTCATCTTCATGGTGCTACTGATTTATGAGGAGTTTTAATTTGAGGGTAAGTGCGCGCACTACCGTTGAACTATGCTTACCATCGGAGAGGAAAGAAAGATGTTTGGAACTTCTTAATTTCACAAGAACTATGTTAACTGAAAATACGCAAACAAAACATGATATCATAAACGTGGACGAGGTACCCTTAAGGTTTGATTATCCCCCTCCCCGAATAAAACTGTTAGCGGGGTTAGCGGGATTCCAGCGGGGTTCGTCGCCTTTACAACAACAGGTAACGAGAAAGTTGCTCTCACGGAAATTTTGGCATGCTCCACGTTTGGGGTAGAGCTTGTAGTCCTAATAATTTTTAAGTGGAAGACAATGCCGAAAGAGAATTCTCCAAATGGAATCCAGGTTTAGTGAACGGAAAAGGGTGGGCGAAACAGGCGGTCATGACATCGTGGATGTTATCAGTATGGAGAGGGCACCTTCTTTAAGGCCTGTTTACACGGTCCAATTTCTTGAATCCGAGAAATTGGACGGATTTCTCTGTCCAAGAAATTGGATGATTCGTTGACACTATCCAAGTTCTTGAATGTCGCTGATTCGTTGAAAGAAAAACTTGCGCATGCGCATTGTTCATATTCAACATTATAAAATTATACTTACATAAGTTTAAAATTACTAAATAAATTCAAATAAAATCATAATAACACTAATAAACCTCAACAGATCAATTTATTTGGACTAAAATCTATGAAAACCCTCAACAAAATGACATAATTTGCTTCCAGCTTGTTGACGTCACAAAACCTAAGACGCTGATTGGTTAAGGGAGAAAAAACTTGGATGGAAAGTTGAACATGCTCTACTATCGTCCAAGAAGTTGGACCAAGTTTTTGGATGTTTGTTTACACGATCCAAGCTCAAAGCAAAACAAGTTTCCATCAATATCAATCAATCTCTGTCCAAGAAATTGGATCGTCTAAACAGGCCTTAAATTCCAAAGGAATGTTGATCATGGAGCTCCTCCATACTCGTAACCATCGAACGAGTTAGGGTTAGAAAAGTGACGTCATGTTTCTGCACCTACAGAAAACTTGTAACCTCGCGCTTTCAGGCAGATTTTGCTAGATTACAGAAAGGTTTCATCCTCTTACCTGAAAAATTGACAAATTGAAATGAGGTTTAATTAAAAATTAATCTAATACTTATATTCTCTCTATATATTTTAAATATGTACATTGTGTTTAAATATTTAAAACTTAGTAAGGTACTAATATAGATGACACTAAATTTGATTTTCAACCTTGCAGCCCAGTAAAGTTTGACTTTTTAGTCTGAAAAAATAATAGTTTTTTTTTCCTTCATAGAAATCTCTATTACATTATTATAAATGAAACTTAAAAATTCCCCTACTTTCTCCTGTACGCTTTCCCCTTCTTTGAATGGAAGAATTAAATTTCTTCCTGACAGTCAGGTGAGGCATATTTTCTAGCGTATGTTTTTCCACTAAACTGAATGAGACCATCCTGAGACGATCGGAATAATAGTTCAGACGTTATAAAAATCTTATGTATAAAAAGTACAAATTTGTACTTGTACTTATTTACGATATTGCTATTTAAACAAGTAAGACATTTTTTCCTATGCATTCCTTTATGTAACATTAATTACTACAGTGGCGTACGCAAGGGAGGGGTTTAGGGGTTTGAACACCCCCCTTGCGCTCAGACAAAATGGCAAAAATAAACATTTTCGTAGAAATTATGCGGGTATTATTTTTTAAGACTATATATTTTTATTCGCCTTATGCCTACCTTTTTATCTCACGGTATTTCTCAGAATACTGAAAAAACCATTTACTATAATAGGGTTGTATTTAAGAAACCAAATTCACGTGATACTGTTGCGGACTGGTTCCTTTCTGTTCTGCCAGTCGCGATAGTTTTCGAGACTAGCTGTCATTCGCGAGGTCTTCACGCGATGATTCTGGAATCTTAGACGTTCTGTCGTCTTTGAGACAATTCGAGAATTTTGGAGATGCGGTGAAAAATTATATAAAAGGGGGAACGGAGTACAATGTAAGTTTTTCTGTTGTACAGAAATGTGATACTTCCGTTGAAGAAAACGTTTCTAGCAAAACAAAATCTGATGAATGTGAAAGTGGCCCTCAAAGTGTTACTTCCTACCCATATGACATTGGACTTTTTTCAGAAGATATTACATGCGAGAAAATATTACATTATGTTTTTAAACTTAAAAAATCAAATCAAAATTTAACTAAACAATGTTGTCTAAATCAAAATTGTCTAGCTGTCTAAATTAGGGAAATAATAATGCTTTATTACATACTCGAATTTCTTTTAGTAGCTTCAGAAAATTATGAACACCCCCCTTGAAAAAATTCTGCGTACGCCACTGAATTACTATACATGCTTTTAAAAGATAATTTCATGCAAATAATAATTTTAATAATTATTTATTATTTTTTAATAATTAATTAAATTGACGATGAAAAAATTTTGAATTAAAAGGTATGATTTTTTTTATATATCATATTAATCTGCATATTTTTCAATTGAAAAATCTAAAGTTTCAACTGTTTTTATTTAGTAGAAGCTGAGGAAAATTAAAATTAATTACTTTTAAAAAAATAATTTGGCGACAATGAAGAAACATTAAAATGGGATGATTAATATTTAAATGGCCATTAACTTACGGAGAACTTGACTTCGCGCGCGTGGCGCAAAATTTCAGTCTTATTTTTTTCGATAGTAACCGATTGCTATTATTCTTATTTTTATTTTTTTAACTACAAAATACAATGTTTTATTTTTTAGTTGTCTAAAAATTTCTTCGCAATTTAGTAAAGAAATTTGAATATTACATTTTATTGAATAAAAAACATTTTATTCTACGAATGTCAAGTTTTATAAAAGCATGCGAACCAGATTGCGTTTATTTAATGTGATTTTATTTTATTTTTTAGCTTGTTTTCTCAATAATAGATACAATTTCAATAATATACATGGGTATGCATAAAGTTGGAATAATATGTTTAGCAATTTCTTCAATATATATTTATAATTATTAATATGAATAAGTAGTCAACATTTTTAAGCATCTTAAAATTTCTCAACATCTTATATATCATCTTAACCTTGAAACCCTGTCCGGAAGTGTTCTGCAGAACTATTTCACCAACTATTTAATTAAATTTTAACATTTTTAAAAATCTTATTCTTTACGCTTCTACGTATACTATATATTCATCAATTTACTAATAATTTTTTTTAGTACTTTTGTTTCGGTTTTCATTGAAGCTTCTTTTCAAATTATTGTCAAGTTTTTTTTAAAAAAGAAAACATAGAATTATTGCTTGCTAGCTAATAATAAAACCTTGTTAGGAAATTAAAAGCATTCAGCTGTTTATATTTATATGATGCAGAACAACTGACTATTTACTAAGCATAAAAATTTTTTTCGAAAAATGAATATAAATTATTGATTGTCTTTTTTTTTTCTTTTCTTTTTTGTATCTTGAGACTTCAACATAGATTATCTAAAATAGTGTTGATGTTTTATTAGTCACTACAAAGAGTATAAAGATACCGAACATAAAAAACTGTCGAATACGTAGCCAACATTTTTAAGTGTCTCAAAATATCTCAGTATCTTAAGTGTCGTCCGAGCATCTTAGTTGTGAAATTAAATTTTTAATTATCTGACCACAGAACTATCCTGCAAATTATTTCATTATATCTTTTACTCTTTCTTTATGATACTATGTAGATTTTTCCGGATCATATACTAAACTATTTGGTTTAATTTTTATTGGTACTGAGAGGTTTTCTTTGAACACTCGTTGTAAGTAATTTTTATTTTATTTTATGACCGCCGTTGAACAGCCGACCCAATTTTTGGGTTTACGACTACTAATGTTCAACGCCGTAGCCTTGTAGTTTTGAACCAATCCAGAAGACAAGGAAACTCCTGGATCGGTACGCCCATAGGAATTGATTTGTTATGGGAACATGAAGGACTTTGAGACTCGACAGATTTAACGTGCATCAGTCACCATTTACTACACGGGGAGTCTTCGACCGGCGAGGATCGAACCCACGACCTCTTGGATATGGGCCCAGCGCCCTACCGACCAGGCTATCCCGGCCCCAAAAAGGCATTGTTCGTAATTATCCGAATTGAGCGTGAAATTCCAAGCAGGTGCGATTCGTGAGGTCGTGCTGATTACGTCCCTGCCCTTTGTGCAAACCGCCGACCGCATTTAAACTCGAAAAATATTAAATAATGCCATAGGAATTCATCTCCTGAAAAGGTCTATGTTAAAATAGGAACATTGTAATTCTTTCGAAAG
>NC_092204.1:99614823-99635102 GCF_043381705.1 Parasteatoda tepidariorum | reverse complement strand
GTAGACAGTTCGCAGAAAAGCTCCTCTTTTCCATAGATTGCAAGGAAAACTTGCCTTTTTAAAAGTATTTGGTAAAACTATCGCTTTTCCTAAAGTTGAATTTGTGAAGGTACCGCTAAACGGTTTTAAATTTACTCTGGAAGACCACAATTACTGTAATAGTAAGTAGTTTAACAGCGTAAAATCAGTGAGGATTTTAGAGGTTGGTAAGTTTGCGGGTTAGAAATTTTAGAGATCTATAATTCAAATAGTTTCTTTCTGTAGATTTATTTTCAGTTACTTTGAAGTCTGCCCCAGAGTAAATCTGATAAATTCCCCACTTTTTTAATAAGTGTACACTAAGAAAGATTTCTTTTTGTGAAAACTCGGATATACCTTGCGAAAAGGGTATCTTTTATGTTGAAGATTTGTGCTACTTTTACGAGACAAAATCGTGTGTAATAAAATGTGTATGTGAGCTGATGCAACGTTTGTTAGTTGGTGAATCCTTTCTGTTTCTGGCAGTGATATGAAATAAATAAATGAATTTGCCAATGAATTGAACTTACTCGACTCTGTGTGTGTGTGTTTTTTTTCCATAATTGTTTTATCAATCGCCACAGATCGTTATGTCTTCGACATGTAGGGTGAGTAGCCATGCTTTACTTAATAGTTAGTACAGATAATATTCATACTTACAAGAATGCTATTTCCTTATATTTTTTACATGCATCTCTCCTTATCATTATATTAATTGCTCTTGTTTATTAACTTATTTCTAAATTTTGACCCAATGGACCTATTGGGTTATTCGGTGTTCAACAATGCTGGACCACCACTATTCGGCCTATTTTTTCTGACGCAATTTAATGTATAATTTTTTAACCTTACCTTATTCATTTAAGTATTATTTTATTTTAATTTGCTATGCATTCTTGTGGGTTTGCCTTGCCACATACACAATTTTTATTGTATTTATTAGATCATGTACTTAAGGTGTGAATCAATTGTCTCTAGTTAGTGTTTTAGCATTAATTTTTTTATTAGTCATTTAAGATTAACCTTATTTTTTAATCTTAACTTTGATTAATTGTTTTAATTTCATAACCTGATTATTTTCAATTTTTAATTCCTTTAAACTTTAACAAACTTCATTAAATTAAACTCTTACAGTAGGGGCCGCTGCATCTTGTGCAGCTCTTTGATCACGGTTTTATTTAGTTCTGTACCCCATGCTGCTGCAGCGTACGTAAAGGCCTTTTCTGCCACAGTCTTGCACCAACGTTGTAAGTAATTGCTAAGATTTTGTTTTAAGTATCAGAACTATAGCCAGTTTGCTTATAAGGTTTTGAAAACATATTCTATGTTAAAATTACTCAGTGCGAAACGTCTGTCTGATCATGGTAAATAAATACATCATCATTTTCTCTAAGATTGAACAAATAAATTATTTACTCACTTACATTATTGTTTCGTATCTGTTTGGTTTGTGAAAAGAAAATACATATTATTACAACTCAAAAAACCACAATTGTTTGCTTTGTTTTTTTAAATGGGAAAATTCGAACAGCAATTTTATTTTGACGCTTAAACTTATATATTGCTAAGTTAATTATAAGAAAGTTGCTTTTTTGAAAGAAAATGTCGAAAAAGTTCACTTTCGTTAAAATTATTTTTTAACTTTAGCATGATTCCCAAGATATATTAATAGTATAATTTGTTGCTAGGAAAATGCCTTACTTTGCTAAACAGCAAATACTGAAAATTGAAATTCGTAACAAGATTCCGAAGGCGTGCCAATTTTATAATCATCTGATTAAAAAAAACGCATGAAAAATACGCAATTTTCGAGCTTGTTTTGATAAAAAATATATATATACGAGGCGAGAAAGTTAACATACTTTTTACAGAAACTGCCAAAACCAATTTTTCCTATATTTCATCATGAGAGAATAAGTATGACATTACTCCAAGGATCCTAATCAATATTTTCATTATTTCCAGAATGAAATTTGTTAAATAGAAACAAATTTTATTTTAAGCAAATTATGTAATAATTTTAAGCTAATAAGGGTGTAAACATTAACTTCATCAAAATTCTCCTAAAGTTTACCCCAAAATATATGTAGAATAAACTTTCGAATAGATAAATAAAAAATACCTTTTCAAACAACTTCGAGTAGGACGGAAGCGCTAATTTGTTTGAAGGAGCTGTCCTTGTAACTCTTTAATTTCGTTTCCTGGTGCTAGGGGACTTTCCATTTTCACATTCGACTTTTGAAATTTCTATTCTAAACGGAATTTCCTTATGTCCTTAAGAAATATTAAGGCTTGCAGCAAAAAAAAAAAAAAAAAAAAAAAAAAAAAAAAAAAAAAAAAAAAAANAAAAAAAAAAAAAAAAAAAAAACTGTATTGCATTGATCTTTTCAGAAAGTAGGGAATTATTATTTCTTCAATCTAAGATCATATGCCAATATTTTACGTAAAACTTACTTTAGTATCGAGTGAAATAATTTAATATGCTGGATCCCGCGAAACTGAATAGAAAATTTAAAACTTTATTCATTTAAAAAATATTAGATGATAATAAAAGAAGACATGTTTTGAGCTTTCAATAATTAAAGTCATTCGCGCCTGACAAGTGCTCAGAAGGGCCGCTTATATTTGAACTCTCGAAACATGTCGACTTTTATTTCCCTCTTCATATTTTTTGGAGTTTTTATCATACCAGTGGAGTTATATCATCAATTATACTGTTTTACATTTGGGTCTTGATCAATAAGGATTTTACACTCGTTAAAGTAAACACATCAGCCTTTCATCCCTTCAGTGGGTCGATAAAATGAGTACCAAGCATGCTTGGGAACTAACACTGGGGGTTCCGCGTTCGCCTGACCACCTGACCGGAACATATGCTCTTGCACCCCAGAGCCCAAGGTCAAGAAAACTGAGATGGGCACAGTCGGCCTTGGCCCTCTTAATGGGCTGTCGCGCCACTGAGTTAGTTAGTTAAAGTAAACACATGCATTTTAATATTTTAACAGGATTCATGTGGTCTTAAAAACGTAAGAGAATAGTAGCATCAGTATTGTAAGTTATAGAAGTTCTCTTTAACTTTAAAATTAAAATTTTGAGATCAGATATTTTGAGTTAATGAAATTGAATATTTTATCTTTTAAGTTCTTGTGCCCTCATTTCAGTATCTTAAAGACCATACGAACTCTTTTCAAAACGAGAGTATCGTATCAGATATATGCAAGAAAAAAAAATCATAGTAACAGTATTTGGTGGTTACAGTAGCTTATCATAATTGAAGAACATGCTGTGCCAAATTTTATGGCGAATTTGCCAACGCAAGTTTCAGAATGTATTGAAACATGAGGATGCTATTTGCAAATCATCTTTATACAAAGAAAATTATATAACCTAAACATCTAATAGAATGAAGTGATTTTTTAAACAGGGAATCATACAGTATGAAGCATCTTATTCTTAAACATAACATATTTCAATGTCTTAAAAATGCCACTTAATATTCAGCAATTCTTTGAGTTATGAAAAAAAATATTGCAAATTACAGAAAACTTTGTGAATGTGCATTATAATTAATATACAATCTACATTTTATTTCTCAAGAACTTTTTTGTTTCTTCAAACTTTCTAGTCTAGAAGACTCGATTAAAACTGTAAAATAATTATCCCTAAAATTTTGTATATAGTTATAAGTTATGTAAATGATTTTAGTATGAAATCCTCGTGTAAATGTAGTAAAAACAACATAAAAACTCTAAATAATGTCAGGTAAAAAGTTCATGTATTTAAATTCTAAAAGCTTAGAAAATCATAAATAATTTATAAATCAACTAGCTGTACCCTGCGTGCGTTGCAACGCTTTCAATTTGAATTTGAATTTTGTATTTAAGTGTGTAAATGACATTTGCGATTATGATTTGAAATGCAAATTTTATTTATTGGTGAAAAAAACCAGTGATAGTCTCAGCAGTTAATTCTCTAGGATATCATTAGTGCATTTTCAAACAGACATGTATGGTGATGCACACGGAGCATGAAACATATTTTGGACAATGATCTGAAATAAGACTGGATCTATGGTGACATCAAGAATTTCTGCTGATATCTGATCAGTTTTAGAAGGTGGTTTTTTTTCAATAAGCCAAATTAGAATGTGTGCCTGAGGCAATCCTCGTTTTTGCCATTCAATAGAGTACACCCAACACCGTGTCTCTCTAAAAACATGACGCTTCACAATGAAATCAAGTAAAGATATTGTTATTAAAAAAGACACACGTGCTGTAATATCATGACGNATATTAATAAAATAATGGATGTCAAAATTTATATAAAAGAAATAATCCTAAAAAATTTATACAATATTTTATACAAATATTAAAAATTTATAAAATTAATAATTTTTTTATTTAATAATTTATATAATTTATAATTACATTAATTATTTTATATTATTTATAATTTATGAATAATTTATATAATTTATAATTATATTAAATAATTCATATTATTTATAATATATAAATAATTTACATAATTTATAAGCCAAAATTTGTACAATACAAAAATAAAAGGAATTATATTTAATTTTTGATTTATTTTCACCCGAGTTATCAACGTATGAATTGAGTATTGCCGTGAATAAAGTTTTGATTTGTTCGTAAGATTTTTATCATGATTTTTTGGCATCTGCTGTTATTGTTGTCGTAGGCCATTAAGGTAAGGAGGTGATTGTTCTCGTTTTCCAGTGGCGCCATCTATGGCCACACTCATACGTCAAATAATTATAGGGTGAATCCATTCATACATTCACAGATCGTAATTTTCACCTGAACCAGAGAGCAAAATCTCCTATTCATTAACCACAGAGGCATAAATTGTTATTGAAACTGTTATAGGACTTTTTGACCCCAACAGATTTTACGTGCACCAGTCACCATTTACTACATGGGGACACTTTGATGTGCGGGATTCGAGCTACGTTTCTCACAAACGTGAGTCCAGCGCCCTGCCAACCAGGCTATCCCAGCCCCTTTGGCATCTGTTATTTTATTAATATACACTTCGAATTTTCTAAATTTCGAAACTGTCCAAGTTCGATTCCAAATTTCAAACTAATATTTGGAAATTCTAATTTATGTAGTTGTAAAAATCTATTCATATAATATAAAATATGTTCAGATACGACATATATGAAGCACTTAAAATACTACTTAAAATACTACTTAAAATACTAAATAATATAATGCACAAATATTTGTGAAAACCAGTGTAAATAATTATGATACTTCGTTAATAAGTTAGAAGTATAAAGAAAACATGGAAAATAATATCACAAAGATTGATAAAAAGTGAAGAAAGAAATTATTAAAATAAAATTTTTTTTTTTTTAAAAATTATTAAGAAAATTGTTAAAAATCCAGGAAACAAAATAATGAAAAGATAAAATCTCGTCATCAGCTCATACGATTATATCCTCAAAAAAGTTGTGCTTTCTAATATTGAATTAAATTAGCCGAAGTTAAATATATCAATACAATAGTGTGAGGAGCAGCCAAAAAAATGAACGAAAATAGAACATAAAATATGCGAAATAAAACATATTAAGCAAAAAATAGAAAATAAAATGCAAGAAAAATACAAAATATAGTCTATAAACGATGTAATTATATGGCGAATTCAAATGAACGTACACGTTCCAGATTCTTTCAAAACTGATTTAAAATATTTTCGTAAAATAAATTTGCCAGATTACAAAATATATTAAAATACAAGCGTAAATAGAGGTTAGAAAAGTAAATTTAGAGTTCTTTTTAAGGCACGTTCTTACTACAGTATTGAAATACGTACGTTTGATTTGTTAGTTACCTTGGATTGGCCCGAAAATGGATGTGCGCAAGGTAATAATATTACGCTGCATAATTTAAAATTTATAACCAATAAGGTTGATATTTAATTACACAATTTTAATAATTTTAGAAAATTATTAACATTTGTGGCGAAATGAACTAGCAACGCCACCTAGCGAGAATCTAGAGAAGAACTCAGAGACAGTGAGAGAGAGTAGTAGGGCGAACGATTTGAAAAGCCTGCCATGCAGACCTCCCCTTTGTTATTTCTTCTTATTCAGTTTTGTTTATGCTATGTCTGTGAATTTGTCATGTGCATATTTAGTCATGTTGTTTAAAATAAAATAATGTATGCCACCAGCGCCTTTCATTCCCCTACATGCACAACATCGTCACACATTTATTTAAAAAAGTAAAAAAGACATGATTTGACCGACTAGCACAGACTTTTAGCAACAATTTGGAGAACCATATTCGCTCACGGTTAAAATATAAATTTTATTAACAAAGAAGTTCTTAATGATTTTATTAATAATAATAACACACAATTAACTTAATAATGTTTTATAGAACTTAATAACATTAGTTGTGTAGCATTATTTTTTATCAAATTTTGAAAGAGTTGGTCTATTTTTAGGATAAATAAACATTGCTACGTATTCTGTTGATTATATATATTAAACATATGAATGAAAAGATTTATATATATAGGTTTCAATGCCATGGTGTAATATCTCAGCCGATTGCATCATTCTTTATCATGTAATACTGGAAGAAATCATGTGATACTACTTCCTAGTAGAGAGGCGCCAGCCAGTCTAGAAGGGGAAGTCCCGAAGGGAAACTCCCGAATTTATAATTAACTCTAACTTTATACCATAGATCAATCTTAATTCTTAGTCACATGCATTCCGGAGACCACTGCGAGAAGGCAGCTCTCACGAGACATGTCAATAATGTTAACTGCTATATCCTTCTATCCTTTTTATTTCTATTAAATTTTTATGTTTGTTAAATTATCGTTGTTATTTACTCCTATGCTGCACTAACCCCCACAAATAATGGGGGCTTGCGACCGTGATAGGAGCGACAAGCTGTAACTATTTCTGAACTTTAAAAGCCCGCGAAGGAGATTTTAACCAACAACTTCGAAATCTCGAGAAGGGGATATTTTTCAGCCAAATAACTTTTGAAATCCCGAGAAGGGGATATTCACCGAAAAAAAAAGGAAAGCAAAATTCTGCGCTCGAGAAGGAGATTCAGATTTTGTTCCTGTTTTAAATCCCGAGTAGGGGAATCACCGAAATGTTCACCGAATCACCGAATTCTACTCTCGTGGAGGAGCGGTTCATTAAATTGCAACAAAAGCAGTTGGAATTCACGAATTTTCCTGAGTCATAGTGATCAGGAGAAGTGCAGCAAAAAAATCAGCAACTGGAGAAAAGCAGCAGCAGAGACCTCTGAACTCTCCTAAATCAGCAATAACCGGATCTGTCGCGAAGGACAGAATTGATCCAGAATCTTTCGAATCATTCTGAAATTATTGGAATATCCTGTGCTAATCAGCAAGGCATTCAACTTTTCCGGGAAGTGCAATCGTGAAATCCTCGAGTCACCAAAAAGGGATACGAATCTGGTTTGAATCAACGAATCGAAAAAACATTGGATTACCATTGGACACTGAGAGTCTCTTCAAATGAAGGTAGGAAATTTTCAATTTTAAAAATGTATAAAAATTCAAAGAAAGAAGTCCTAGTAAAAGTATTAGAGGAAATAGGAGGCATCGCAGACAGCAGCGAAAATATCGTTAAATTAAAACAAAAAATTGAATCCACCGAAATATTTAAAAATGATTCTGAATTTGTCAAAAATTTGATAACTAACGCCGTAGAAGAAAGGGTACAAACAGCGGACAGGGAACTTAAACAAAGTGAAATTCAAGTTGAGTTAGAGATACTAAAATTAGAAAGACTCGAGAAAGAAATGCTTTTATTAGAGGCAAAAAACAAAGCATTTAAAATTGACCCACCCAAAACAATAAATGATACACCTGAAACAAACATTGAGAATCTAAATCATAGCATTAAAACTCTATTTCTTCCAGTTCCATCGAAACCTGAAAACTTCAATCAATTTTTTTCAACGTTGGAAAGAATAATACGAAAAACATAAATGAGGGACTTAAAGCCGAAATCTTAATCAATATGCTAGGTGAAAAAGCAAACAGCATCTTGTTAAACATTGAAGATGAGGATTTAAAAAACTATGAAAAATTAAAAGCTTTAATATTGCGCGAAAAATTAAAAGCTTTAATATTGCGCGATTTTCAGCAAACTCCCCAAGAATGTTTAAATAACTTTAAAAATGCCTCAAAATATAAAGAAGAAACATTTATTCAATTTGCTACTCGCTTAAATTTACATTTCGAGTATTATTGCAAATTACGTAAAGTTGAAACATTTAAATCATTATGCAACTTTATCACATCCGATAAAATAATTGAGACATTAAATAAAGAGATGGCGAGTCATATTTTAATCCGTCTGGGAGAAAATTGGTTTAATCCCGTCGAGTTAAGACGAGAATTAGACATTTACACTATGTCGAAAAATATGCCAAACAGAGAAGTTTTCAATACCCATAAATATGGGCAGAACACTTTTTTCGCAGCGAGAACAGAGATTTCAGAAAAAAACCACACGAATCGTTTTTCTCAAACGATAAATAAAC
The DNA here is from genome assembly GCF_043381705.1 of Parasteatoda tepidariorum. Classification (NCBI taxonomy): domain Eukaryota; kingdom Metazoa; phylum Arthropoda; class Arachnida; order Araneae; family Theridiidae; genus Parasteatoda; species Parasteatoda tepidariorum. Next base: position 99,626,514 of record NC_092204.1, on the reverse strand, counting down.
AAAATAGAGCAGAGAAAGAATGCTACATCTGCGGAGAAATCAACCATTTTGCTCGCGAATGCAAAAAGAGATCGAAAAAAACATATGATTCCAGAAACGATAAATCAGAGAGAAAAAATACCTCTCCCAGTGATAACTTAAAAAATGAAAGCTTTAGTGTTAATTCCTGCAAACCATCCGGAGAGAATAATTTTAAGCACAAGTTGAAGTATGCTGAGATTTATTTGAATGGAAATCCCGTTCAAGCCATAATTGATTCTGGGGCTGAAATATCGGTGATTAATTCAATTAAAATAAAAGTAAGTGAGCCGCCTTTGTCTAACATAATATTAACATCGTGTTTTGGAGATAGGCAAAAAGCGAAACTTGTTGAAATGGAATTGTCTTTATATCCCGATGAGTCAGGGTTGAAGGTCAGCGCCGAGTATTCAGAACATTTAACTTGTGACTGTATAATTACGCCTACACTCTATAATCAATTAATAAATCTAGGTCAGCTTTCGTCAAGCGTAAATACTCAAACCGAAACTTCCAAGAGTGAAGATTTTTATGAATGTTCTTGTTGCAATATTAATGACTCTTTATCTTGCGAATGTTTTTTATTTAATATCAACAATGTACATCGCCCAGGTAAAAAAATGAAACATGTTGATTGCTTAACTAGATATCCTATTATGCATATTACTTGTGACGAACTAACCTCTAAAATTGTTACTAACCAAAAAAATGATGAATATATGAACTCTATTAAACAACTTTTGGAAAATAAATCAATTGACGATTTTGTGGTAAAAAATAATGTTTTATATAAACTTGAGAATGAAAATTATTTACTAGTGGTTCCACAACAAATGCAAACTGACATTATCAAATCTACACATGATAATGGTCATTTTGGTATAACTAAAACTTTTGATGTACTTAAACAAAACTATTATTTTCCAGATCTGAAGAATTGTGTTGAAAATGTTGTAAGTAATTGTGTTGAGTGTATATTAGTAAATAGGAAGGCAGGAAAAAGAGAAGGGTTTTTGAACCCGATTTCTAAAAATAATATTCCCTTAGATACTTGCCATATTGATTTCATTGGTCCCATGCCTTCAACTAATAAGAACTATAAACATATTTTCACCGTGGTAGATGCTTTTACCAAATTTGCTTGGTTCTACCTAACCAAATCAACGTCAAGTCTAGAGGTAATAGATAAGTTAAAAGCTCAACAGATAACTTTTGGGAATCCTTCACGAATAATTACTGACCGAGGTACTGCGTTTACTTCAACAGATTTTGAGACTTATTGCCAAGATGAAGGTATTGAACATGTGAAAATAACAACAGGCATTCCTCGTGGTAATTGACAAGTGGAAATAATGCATAAGATCCTCATACCGATACTGGCAAAACTATCAATAAAAGATCCTACTGAGTGGTACAAATTTGTTCCAACAGAACAGTGCACCAATAATTCTAAAGTTTCTTGAAGCACTCATATGACACCATTCCAACTTTTGACCGGAGTGAAAATGAAAATCAAAGAGGACTTACAAATTCTGCAAATGCTGGAGAAAGAACATATAGAACCATTTATCCAAAATAGAGAGAACATTCCCGAAGAAGCCAAAAGGAATATTTTGAAGATCCAAGAAGAGAACCGCAGGCAGTACAATAAAAGAAGAAAGAAAGCCAACGAATATCGTGAGGGAGACTTAGTTGCAATCCAGAGAACTCAGTTTGGGTCCGGTCTCAAATTAAGACCCAAGCTCTTCGGTCCATATCAAATCACAGAAGTGAAGAAGAATGATAGATCCGATGTGCTAAAAGTCGGGAATCACGATATTCCGAACAATAGTTCATCTTCAGCTGACCACATGAAACCGTGGTCAGTTAATTAAAAAATTGCTTTTTATATTTTTATACATTGCTTTCTCGTTCTTTTTCTTTTTTTTCAGGTAACTGTGTCAAGAAGCTGTTCAGAATGAAAATGAGGACATTTTGTTGTCAGGATCACCGAATTGACTTAGGTTTCAATGCCATGGTGTAATATCTCAGCCGATTGCATCATTCTTTATCATGTAATACTGAGAAGAAATCATGTGATACTACTTCCTAGTAGAGAGGCGCCAGCCAGGCCAGAAGGGGAAGTCCCGAAGGGAAACTCCCGAATTTATAATTAACTCTAACTTTATACCATAGACCAATCTTTTTCTTACACACATGCATTCCGGAGACCACTGCGAGAAGACAGCTCTCACGAGACATGTCAATAATGTTAACTGCTATATCCTTCTATCCTTTTTATTTCTATTAAATTGTTATGTTTGTTAAATTATCGTCGTTNTATAGATATATATATAGATATATATAGATATACCAATGCAGCAGAGATAAGTATTAATTAGGTGAAAATAACGTTAAAATGCCACAAGGTTTAGAGCAAAAAAAACGTTTTTTTCAAAACGTTTTATTTCCGTTCCAAACGGTAGTCTCGAATTAATTAAAAAAAACGTTAATATTTGGGTTGTTTTTAACATAAAAATGACCAAATTTTGCCATTATTTTGACTAAGGTGAATTTCGTAACCAATTTTTCACGTTATTTTAACCAAGCAGGTTTCTTTTTTAACGTATTTTTTACGTTATTTCAGCCGACCTATTTACTTTATTTTTGGTTCTATAAATTCGTTGTTTCCACCATAAATATTTACGCGTTTTTAAAGCTTATTTTTATTAAAATAACGTAAATTTTACGTTATTTTAACCAAACTACAAATGTATTTTATCCATACCATTTACGTATTATTATCAATATTTTTAACGCCTATTTTGAGTTTGGTGAATTAATAAATTTTTCGCGTAAATTTAACTAAATTAATTTCGATTTAACACAATTTTAACCGAATTGTTAACAATAACATATTTTAATTCTTTTTTTTTTAACTAAAGGAAGGAAACCATTTCGTAGTGCAGCGTAAATGTTTACGCTGCACTAATTACACTAAAAAATATAGCATTTACTTTTTATTTAAATGAAAACTTTTAATTCTTTTCAAACTAAAATAACGGAAAATAACCGATATTCATGCTTTTTTTAAGAATCCCAGAAAAGGCATTTCCTTTTTAATCTCACACTTTTGCAAATTTTTACAATTCAATTTTTAACTAAACGAATATGGAATACTAATCTTTCTACCTCTTCACAGCAACATACTAGTTTATTTACGAAGTTTCATGTCTCTCAGGAATTTTTTAATTTTTTCATGGCTAAAAGTTTGTAATATAAAGAATTGGTAGAAGAAAAAATTACTCAATACTTACATGATTTTCCAAACCCCTATGGAAAAAATTTTTTTTTTTAGTTGAAATTAATAATTAAGAAGTCTACTGCTCTCCTTAAGTCCATGTTTCCAAATTGCTTGCTTGAAAATATTTACTCTTCTAGGATGCTTTTGAGTTCATTATTATTTTTTATTTCTTAAATGCATATTTTTTAGTCTTTAGCTTGAAAAATTTGACTAAAATTTTCTTTAACACACACGAAGTAAAAAAAAATATTAACCAAATTTACCATTTGATTTATTTACTTGCAAAAATTAAAATTTTTATAAATAGTATGTTTCTAAAATTACAATTTTTAATCCAGAAGAGCAGTTTTCTTAAAATTTTTAAATACAGAAAAAAACATTAAATCAAATAAGATTTATTAAGTTTTATTTATTTTGCAACTATTATACAATATATTTACAATTTAAGGATTTACAATTATAACACATCGCCACAAATAATTTTTAACAGTTGATTTAAAAATTATTTGTGGCGATTTGCGAAAATTATTTGTTTATGATTTCATGATTTTTTTTTACCCATTTTTAAGTACAAGAAAAAAGGAAACAATTCAAATACAGTTATTTCTTTAGACATACTTAATTCAGGTACCTTCAAATGAGACTTGATGGACCTACATTCTTAAAGCTAAATCCTTTCCAAAGATCTTCCTCAGAAGTACATCAATAGATTATGAAAAAGAAAATTCATTCAGTTAATACATTTAAAAACATATAAATTATTCAAACATATTTTGTTTTGTTTATACGGGTACATTTGTTATTCAGAACTAGACAGGTTAGGAGTAATGGTTTGGCAAAATGTTAGCTTTAAAAAATGGTGAAATGCAGAATATATTTTTATAGCAATATTTTTTAAAAAAAAAAATTCATTAATGAATATTTTTATCGAATAAAAAAGTTTATTTATTATAGGAAATCTCTCCATGCTTATCTATACTAGTGGAATGGGCTAAAGGAAAAACAAAAAATTACGCAAGAAATTCTTATAAAAAAACTAAAGTTATAAAGTAAAATAGTAAGAGAAAAAAAAATTATCATAATTGTTACAACGAAACTTCTATGCTAAGAATAATGTTTTCTGCAAAGCAGTATCCATATAGCAACATTAACTAAAATATAATCTATTAGAAATATGCTATTAAAATGCTGTGTTATCTTAACACTAACAAAAACAAAAGATTATATACAAATGTAAAACAAAAAAATCTATTTTAATTCTCAAATTTAAATTTTAAAGCTTTACATTTCAGCTTTCCAATTATCATATTTTCCAGATAAGAATAAAGTCAATAGAAACATTCTTAATTACTGTGTCATACAATTAATAAAAAGAAAGTTTTTTAGAAATGTAAAAAGCTTGGTAAAAACCAAGACAAAAATTGTTTAAAAGAAAAATTTAGCAATAAATATTTCAATTGAACTTTTTCACCTACAAGGTGTCTGTCTAGGTTTTTCTGAGAGGTACCTATTTTGTGAAAATTTAGACATAATTTGTGAAAAATTAAAAATTATATTGAAAAATCAACACAAAAATATGGATTTATCGTTTCTTAAGGAAAACAAAAATAAAATTATAAGATAAAGTATTTTGTGAAACTACAGTTTTTCCTAAAGTTGAATTCGTGAAGGTACCGCTAAACGGTAGTAAATTCGGCCTAGACAGACCCCTGCCTAGGCATGTTTTTAGAATACAGTAACTATAAAAGAATTGAAAAAGTTTTAAACAGCAATGTAAATTTAAATAAAAGCTTCAATAAGAATATTTCTAAAGATAATTCAATATTGAAAATTACTGCAATTATTTTCCACATCGTTTTAGCTGATAAATTTCAAAAACCGTTTCAAAAATAAGAAGAAAAATTTCCAGTGAATGTTCAACTGGGTGTTTTTTTTTAAAAGATATCATGTTGCAAAATAAATAGTCAGAAAACTATTTTGTCCATATGAGATTTTCTCTTGCAATAGCTTGTTAAGATGATACTTCCACGACATTTTGGCTGAAGAACCATCTACTATAGACTCTTGTAAAATTTACACCATTCAAGCGTGTTTAACCCTTGGTTCTTTAGGAAGGTAAAGTTGAACTGCCATGAATCGTAACTGCCACTACTCAACTTTTTTAAAAATGCAACAACTAATAGTTTTTATGCTTTATAAGACAATAGTTGGTAAGTAGATAAGACAGCTCAAATTAATAACAATATGATAAGACTGCCGGTGAATAATCACTATATCTTCTAAGCAACTTGCATGCAGCAACCATGAGGAACTAAAAAAAATTAAAGGACTGAAATCAACTTGAAGAGTATAACTCATAGCTACCTTTCGAACACCTTTACATATTCTCTTAAAAAGTTAGTAGTTGGAAATCTATTTGTTGCCTAGGCGATAGCAGTTGGCATAATTGCTCACAATACAGAAGTAACCCTAATAGGGAATTAAAAGTTTAATGAGTATTTCTATGTTGTTACCTATGGCAAAATATTCATGAACTTCCTGCGGTTCACGAAAAATTAAGAAAATATCTCAGAATGGGAGTAACTCAAAGAATATAAGTTGTAGCAACCCTCAAGAAAACGTCTACATACTTCTGTTCAAATTTTTGCAAAGTACAAAATCTTTTTTTTTTGCTTCAACATTTGGCACAATCTAGTTCAAATAGGGAAACATCCCCTTTTATTTGATTCATAAAATCAGGGGATATCTCTATAAAATGAACAGTGGCAGAGTAATCGGCACGTCTTGGCAACTTCTGGTATCGGAGACACAGAAAGAAAGAAAAAAAACCACAGAAAGGGACCAATTCGAAAGATGTAGCTCGTAAAAATTTGGAAAACATTCATGCTTCGTTTAAAAAAAATTGCAAGTTTATATCTATTTGGTAGCTTGGCTATTGTAGTTAGAGCGACAGATTAAGATACGGAAATATCCCCGAAAATTAGTGAAACAAAAAAATTTACGTTATAAATCTAGCTAAAATTCTTTTCTACTCCGGAAAATTTATTTATCATCACCTGTGGCAGAATAATCAACAGGTCTTGGTAACTTCCAATGGCTATCATCACACTGAAAGCAAAACATGGGAAGAAACTCAAAGGGTATTTCTTGTAGCCACTACCCCCTGGCAAACTTCTACGGGTTTTCTTTTTTAAATGTATTAATTATTGCAATTAAGATTTTATAATTAAACAATTCCTAGATTATAAATTTCAAGATTCAAAGCAAAATTTAATAAATTTGTAAAAACGTTGTTGTGTGTACAAACGTTTTTTAATAACAACAAATATTTTAAAACTTCCCACACTAAATTTTACTACGAAAACTAATTATGAGAATTATCTTTCTACCTGTCTTTTGATACGTATGTTCTTTTTCAGTGATAAATATTATATAGATTAAAGAATCAAGATTGATAAATTTTTCAAAATACTTTAATTCTATTTTTATAATTTATGAAGTTTTCGGAAGGGAAAAAAATTAAATCAGTATTTTAAAATAAAGTAAATGTCTCTTTCATGCAGTAAGAACATGGAATTTATAAGTAGACACACTTCTTAGTAATTATTTTGGAAAAAACTTATATACGGTAAGCGATAATTGCAAAGTAAAAAATTAATAGATAAATGTTAACAAAATTAACCAAAAATAATCGTTTCCATTTCATGTTGATTTAAGTAGAAAAAAAATAATTATAATATTAAAATTATTTTTTATAAACTCGTATGGTGAACGATAATTGCAATATAAAAAATAATGAATAAATTTTTACATAACAACAAAAAAATAAATTTTTTAATTTATGATCTTTGAATAAAAACAATTACAAGTATTCGTTCATTAACATTCCACTCTAGAGTAGGATCGAACCTAGGACGTCGTACCATTAAGGCGAACGCTTTAACCACTACGCCACGACTCTTCTTCCAGACAGAGATAATTTAAATTTATGTAAAGTGTTTCTACCTTGCTATGTTCGTTGCACATCAAGTTGTAGCAAATTTTTACTTTATTCAATATTTTGGAAATTCTTTAATTTTCATCATAGTTTAGTTATATAAGAACTAAAACTTATAATTCCCTTGTCAGTTACTGATAATAAGCCGACTCAATATTATCAACAAACAAATATTTATAACCAGTTTAATGAAACAAAAATAATTATAAGTATTTAAAAATTAAATATAAATTGTAATGAAAATCTGCAATGTTCAGTTTATTCAAGAGAGACGTAAAAGATTATCTTTCTTGGGCTCTCACAGGTTCATCCTTTTTGTTTGAAACATTTTTACCATTAAATTTACGTTTATAATCCCAAAAAACTTACGTAAATATAACTATGCAACAAAACGTCAATTTTTCGTTAAAATAACGACTTTAAAAAACGGTCGAAAAATGGGTAAAAAGTGCACGTTAAAATAACGTATTTTTTATTATATATGATTTTCGATTCATATAAGATTTTATTATGAAACAATTTCTAGATTATAAAATTCAAGATTTAAAACAAAATGTAATAAAATTTTTTGTGTGTAAAAGCGTTTTTTAATAACAACAAATATTTCAAAATTTCTTACACTAAATTTTATTACGAAAACTAATTATGAGAATTCCTTTTTATTTGTCTTTTGATACGTATGTTTTTTTTCTCTTTCAGTAATGAATGTATATACTACATTTCAGAAGCCAGATTGATACATTTTTCAAAATACTTTAATTTTATTTTTACTATTTATGAAGTTTTTGTAAGAAAAAAACATTTAAGTCATTATTTTAAAATAAAGTAAATGTTTCTTTCATTGCAGTAAGAACATGGAATTTAAAAGTAGACAAATTTCTTAGTAATTATTATAATTATATTTTAAAAACTTATATGAATAGCGATAATTTCAATATATAAAAAAATTAATTTTTACATAATTAAAAAATTATTTAGTTTTTTGATTTATGATCTGTAATAAAAAAAAATGCAAGTTCCGCAAATTAACATTCCACTCCAGAGTAGGACAACGTACCTCTGAGGCGAACGCTCTAACCACTACCTCACGACTCTTGTACCTGACAAAGATAATTTAAATTTAAATCACGTGTTTTTACATTATTATGTCCGTTACATGTCAAGTTGTAGCAAATTTTTACTTTATTCAGTATTTTGGAAATTCTTTAATTTCATCTTAGTTTAGTTTCATAAGAATTAAAACTATAGTTTCCTTGTCAGTTATTGACACTGAGCAGACTCAATATTATCAACAAACAAGTATTTATCTCCAGTTTAAATAAACAAAAATAATTATAAGTATTTAAAAATTGAATATAAATGGTAATAAGAAAAAACTATAAGAATTAAAACTATACATAAGAATTAAAACTATAGTTTCCTTGTCAGTTATTGACACTGAGCAGACTCAATATTATCAACAAACAAATATTTATCTCCAGTTTAAATTAACAAAAATAATTATAAGTATTTAAAAATTGAATATAAATTGCAATAAAAATCTACACTGTTCAGTTTATTCAAATTTAAGAGAGACGTAAAATAATATCCTTGGGCATTCACATACTTTTGTTAGAAACATTTTTACCATTAAATTTACGTTTATAATCCCAAAAAAATTAGCGTAAATATAACTATGCAACAAAGCGTCACTTTTTCGTTAATAAAACGTTTTTAAAAAACGGTCAAAAAATGGGTCAAACGTACACGTTAAAATAACGTATTTTTAGTACGTATTTTTAACGAAATATTTAAAGGGAAAATTGCTAACGCTAAAATACCGACGTTGTAACGAATGAAGAAATGGTGAAAATCATCACGTGAAACTAACGTAATTTTAACGTAAGCCCAAAACCTTATAACGGACGATCGTATTTTTAACGTTTATTTGCCCCTTCATTCTGCATGGGTATAAATGTATATATAGATACATATATGCATGGGTATAAATGTAAACATATATATATATATATATATATTATTTCTGAATATTTAGTTCTGTATAGAATTGAACACATTTCAGAAAAATTGGTTCAAGCATTGATATTTTAAAGTTAATAAAACATATGAAGATTTTTTATTATTTTATTTTANATAAATATATATATATATATGTTTATTCAGAAAAATACGTTTTTGTGTCGGATTTCCTAACTTAATTAATAGTTTGCACTAATTAATTAGCATATTTGAGGTCAACCCTAGGATCCATTAAGAATGACAGTTAGTTCGTGAAAATCCGATCATTAAAAGGAAAGTTATTCAGGGTGATTCTTTTTTTTCAGCTGACTGTACCGGCGATAATTACTTGATAGTAGTAAATTTTGACAATGAGTTGGCAGCGAGAAATATCGTCACGGCAAGTGATTCTAAAGACAGTTGACTTCTATTTTGATGAGATCAACTACAAAAAACATATTTTGATTATTATAATAACGTAGAGCCGCGATGACTCAAGGATAGAGAGTTCGCCTTCCAATGAGCGAGCCGGGTTTGAATCCTAGTCGATACCAATTCCGCATCCGGCTTGCACCGACCACAGTGCTGACGTGAAATATCTTCAGTGGTGAACGTATCATGGGTTAAAGTCCCCTTGCCGTTAGGCTAACCGTGGGAGGTTCTCGTGATCTTCTTCTCCATGCAACGTAAATGCAAGTTAGCTCCATCTAAAAGTCCTCCACGAAGGCAAATTTCTCCCAATACTCGATTCAAGAGGTCCCTTGTCTTTTGGATAGAGTTCAAAAGACAAAGCTACGGAGTTGAACATTAGTAATCGAAAACCCATAAAATTGGGTCGGCTGTTCAACGACGGTTAGATATTATATATATTATTCTAACGTAAAGCCATCGGGAAGGGCAATAAAATAATAAATAAATAAAATTATCTTAGCTTATACATTGAACTCAGTGAAAATAACAGGTAAGTGATATTTTTAGAGAGACTAAAATCTGGGTAATCAAAAAAAAGTTATCACTAAACTATTTTATTACCAATCTATTAGAAGGTGGGACAAATAATTATTTTTTTTATTTACTATTGTCTAATTTGAGTATAAAGTAATTCAAGAACCATACAAAAAACTAACATGAATCAATTATGTTCAAACAAAAGTGAAAGCAAAAAGAATTCCGTTACAAATATTGCTAAAATAAACTTTCCGTTACATACATTGCATTATAGTAACCCTGTTTTTCAAGTTGGTGGATTTTTCTGTATTCAAAATTTTGAGTTTGGCAAAAAAAATTCATAATTAGAAACATATACATACACTTTACCAGACATACACATCTTACTCTTTAATGTCGTAATCATTAAATAACTGGAGGGCTAAGTCTCCTGTTCTCTACCGCTCACCAAACCCCAATGAATACTTCTCAATAATTGTTTCTTGGAATAGAACAGTTAAAGCAGTTAAAAATTTATACACTTAAAAAGAGTTTCGTTGGCTTACGCTTTCCACGTTCGAATATTACCCTTATGAGTATATTAAGATATATAAATGAATATATGCAATTTTTCTATGTAAAAAGTTTCGAATAACATTTAAAATTATAGTGTTATAACGAATTTGGTGAGTTCACAATCTTGATTTGATATTTTCGGTTTCCAAACAGACGGATATAATAAATACAATTTTAGTATGAATTATATAGTGCGTGAAGCTGATAGCTTAGCTCTAATTTATTTAACGAATCTGTTTGACTGTAATTTATAACAGTGGCGTACGCAGAATTTTTTCAAGGGGGGGGGGGGGTTCATAATTTTCAGAAATTACTAAAAGAAATTCGACTATGTAATAAAGCACTATTACTTCCCTAATTTAGACAGCTAGACAATTTTGACTTTTTATTTCGACAACATTGTTTAGTTAAATTTTGTTTTCATTTTTTAAGTTTAAGAATATAATTTTTTTTATAATAAGAGGTAAAATATTTTATTTTTATTAAAAAGTAGGATTAAATCAAGCCAGAAAAAACTACTCATACTGTAACAGCTACCTAAATAATAACCATATAAATGTGAATATTCCATAGAAAACCAATGAATTTAACTAAAAAATGACTTACCAGCAAATAGGGAATTAAACCAGTATACAAACACGCTAAAAATTTATTGATTTATACTGTAATATCCAAACGATGGGGCTTTTTTGCAAGTTCGTTTAAAATGTCTTCGACAAATGGGGTAAATTTTCTATGAATGCTTAAGAGCGCCAATCCAATCATTCTATTATTTCCCGTTGAGTTGCGTAAATAAGTCTTCAAACGGCGCAAAGTCGAAAAGGATCTTTCGTTTGCACTCGTTGAAACAGGTAGAACGACCAATATTTCTAGGAGTTTGAAAATTTAACAC
>NC_092204.1:99491389-99613169 GCF_043381705.1 Parasteatoda tepidariorum | reverse complement strand
TTTTTTTTAACCGCATCTACAAAATTCTCGAATTGTCTCAAAGACGACAGAACGTCTAGGATTCCAGACCTCGCGAATGCCAGCCAGTCTCGAAAACTATCGCGACTGGCAGGTCAGAAAGGAACCAGTGATCGGGGCTCGCCCGTAACAGTATCACGTGAATTTGGTTTCAAAAATACAACCCTATTATAGTAAATGTTTTATCAGTATTCTGAGAAATACCGTGAGAAAAAAAAAGTAGGCATAAGGCAAATAAAAATATATAGTCTTAAGAAATAATAACCGGCATAATTTCTACTAAATTTTTTTATTTTTGTCTGTATTATTTTGTAAATTCACTTTGTCTGAGCTCAAGGGGGGGGGTTAAACCCTTAAACCCCCCCCCCCCTTGTGTACGCCCCTGATTTATAATTGTATAATAATGAAATTTGAGCAAAAAATAACAATTGTAAAATGACTCATACGATTAGATACCGATATAAATTACTTTGTCTCAAAATGTAGCATAAAATTATGTTATAATAAAAAAATACAATTCTCTTAGTTTTAAATTTTCAATTTAGAAAACAATCAAAATCAAAAACTTAATAATATCGGTAGAGGTTAAACTTAAAACGAAACAGTATCTTTATGATTTTATTAATTTTACGCTGATGGAAACAAAACAATATGGAATTCAATGTAAGAAAATTGGATCCTGTCATGTGGTTTTCCCGTCAATAATGCGTCGGAAACAATAGAAAACTGTGTTTTTGTTATACAGAGAAATACAATTTGAATTGTAATGTTTTTACATCACTTAACCAGTTCAACTATAACAAGCTTGATAAGATTCTTTTCTGTTTCGTTCTCATGTAGAATTTTGAATAACCAATTTCATTATATTTTGGCCAAATTTTTTTAATTATATTTCGGCCAAAATGAAGACGGTAACTGTTATCTAGGAAATATGGCCTCCATAGTCTGGTTAGGATAGCGATTCAAAATTTGGACCCCATAATGCTAATTTTAGCATTGTTAAGTGTATCAGTTGTTCACCGAAACTTGTTATAAAGCTGCATAGTTAAAAAGCTGCATGTATAAAGGTTTCTAAAAGGGGAAATATGCATGGGAATGGTCAGAAATACAGTAATGATAGATAAATACACCATGTAGGTAATATTCATGTTTATTAATTTATTTTAAAAGGAAACATGCCATCAAAAGAGCAACAAAATATGCTAAAAAACTGTCATACTTAGATAAACCGAAATCTGTTCTAGTAAACTCATTAACCAACACATAAGTTGCTGAAAGCACACAAAATTCTATGAATTCTGATTTATAAATGATTTGAAATAAGCAGTTTTAATTGCCATTTGCATTATCATAAAAATAGGTTATTCAGAATTCTGCATGAGAACGAAACAGAAAAAAATCTTATCAAACTTGTTTTAGTTAAACTGGTTAAGTGACGTAAAAACATTATGTTTCAAATCGTATTTCTCTGTATAACACAAACACAGTTTTCTATTGTCTCTGATGTATTATTGGCCGGGAAATAACACGGCTGGATGCAATTTTTTCACATTTAATTCCATATTGCTTTGTTTAGATTAGCAAAAATTTAACAAAAATCATTAAGATACTGTTTAGTTTCAAGGTAAACCTCTACCCATATCATTATGTTTTGGATTTTGATTGTTTTCTAAATTAAGAATTTAAAACTAAGTGAATTGTCTTTTTTTATTATAACGTAATTTTATGCTGACGCCCGGTGGCTGAGTGGTAGCGCTTCGCGCTGCCGTGCCACAGGTCCTTGGTTCGATCCTTGGGCCGGGCAAGGCAGACTCAGCCTTTCATCCCTTCAGTGGGTCGATAAAATGAGTACCAAGCATGCTTGGGAACTAACACTGGGGGTTCCGCGTTCGGCTGACCACCTGACCGGAACATATGCTCCTGCACCCCAGAGCCCAAGGTCAAGAAAACTGAGATGGGCACAGTCGGCCTTGGCCCTCTTAATGGGCTGTCGCGCCACTGAGTTAGTTTTAGTTAGTTAGTAATTTTATGCTACATTTTGAGAAAAAGTTATTTAAATCGGTATCTAATGGTATGAGTCATTTTACAATTGTTATTTTTTGTGCAAAGTACATTATTATACAATTATAAATTACAGTTAAACAGATTCGTAAAATAAATTAGAGCTAAGCGATCAGCTTCATGCACTATATAATTCATACAAAAATTGTATTTAATATATCCGTCTGTTTGGTAACCGAAAATATCAAATCAAGATTGTGAACTCACCTAATTCGCTATAACAATATAATTTCAAATATTATTTTGAAATTTTTACACAGAAAAATTGCATATATTCAGTTATATATCTTAATATACTCATAAGGGTAATATTCGGACGTGGGAAGCGTAATCCAACGAAACTCTTTTTAAATGTATAAATTATTAACTGTTTTAACTGTTCTATTCCAAGAAACAATTATTGAGAAGTATTCATTGGGGTTTGGTGAGCGGTAGAGAACAGGAGACTTAGCCCTCCAGTCATTTAATGATTATGGCATTAAAGAGTAAGATGTGTATGTCTGGTAAAGTGTATGTATATGTTTCTAATTAAGAAAAACTTTTGCCAAACTCAAAATTTTGAATTCAGAAAAATCCACCAATTTCAAAAACGTGGATAATATAATTCAATAAAACTACCTATACAAGCTGCTTATATTATTATTATTGAAGTTATATGCAAAAGCATTGGTCATACATACATTGTACAAATGTATTTGTGCACAATATATTTTTGGATATTATGCTATGCATTTTTTTAATACAATATATTACACGTACCTATTTGTATACATTTATATTGTATGTATCTACATACTTTTGTACATCAATACCAAAGTTCAGATTGATGGGAACTTGCTTGTCTATGGAGTAAAGGGTACCTGTGAGTGAAAGTGGGTATATTGTTTATACATTCATTGTAGGAGCATACTTGTATGAACATAAATAGATCTGATGATTGGAATTCATACTGTAATCGTATGATTCGATTTTTTTAATCATGATTATTTGTAATAATTTCTTGATGTCATTAATAGTAATCAGGGCTTGAAATCTCTATTACAATCGATTGGTAACATAATAATAATTGTAATCAATTACAGTTGCGATAGGTTACTATATGCCCTACTCTGGCTAAATATTTTATCAAAAACTGTTGGTTAACAAAATTATGAGAAAAATAACACATTAAATAAAATAACTCAATAGTAATTCAAATTACCGATATCATGTTAGAAAAAAATAACCATTTGAAATCTCCTTATATTTCAAAGATTCAAATTTTGACAAATTTGTTTTTCAAATCGAGAAAGAATGAATAGAAAAATCTTACGGCTACAAAGTATTACCTAATAAAATTAACATACAAAGCTTAACTAATATTTATAGTTCGTTTTAATCCTAATTATTTTTTCATTTATTTATTTATTTTTATTTAGAATTTATCTCTAAATTGCAATGCCACAAATGCCAGAACTGACCGAACTGTGACAAACTAAGAAATAAATAATAATAAAATAAAACTAAGGAAAAAATAATAGATATATCTATGTACTATAAAACCAATTGGGCTATGTAAAATTTCATTGTACTCGTATGTCCCCCAACTTCCGCCGGGTAAATTACCCTTAACCATTCTTCACGATTTCGTTAAAATTTTCAGGAGGGAATTGTAACTTAAATACTTAAGCTTTTAAGACATTCTATCTGTGTGAATAGTTTATGAAATTCACTCTAGGCTTCATTACACCCCTATAGCCTCAGTTTGGCGACAAAGACGCCAAAGAGATGTTTTCTCTTATCCTCTCATCGAATCTTGTCAGAATGGGAAAGGACCTATAACGTAAAGGTGTCACAAAACTTCTTGTCTTTCGATCCAAATCAGGAAGATGAAACCGGTAAGTTATTTAATTTGTATACCATAAATTAGATTCAATGTTAGGAAATTAAATTGCTCTCCATTTTAAATATTTATTCCCCCCGAGCGATGTATCTTTAGAGCGCTATGACTACTTCTGATAAAAATGATACTATTAATAATATATTCCGTGAAAAGATCACTGATTTTCCGAGAATTATAATTTTTTTAACCAGTAATAATTATATTTATATAGAATTTATAATTCTTACTTTATTTAACATTCAGGTTATTTGCTTAAAATTACTTATGTAATTCATATTAAAAAAATAAGCAAAATTTAAACGAAATATTTTTCTAGGGCAATTAACGAAACATTGAATAAATTATAAAAAGAATAAGCATTTATTATTTATTTCATAAATTCTTTAACTATTTCTTGATGAACTTTTCAATTCAAAATAGAACAACCGAAATCAAGAATAAGATGAGAATAGTTATTCTCTCTCAACGTTTATAAGTTTAACAATTCCGTTTTTCTTTTTTTTTCTAATTTACTTATTTTCTGCCTATGTTTTGTTTCACCCCTATGTTCACACAATTTGAAATATTTCATTCCTCACATTAAATATTTTCAAGCTATTAGTCTTTCTTTTACTTTTATTTATTAGGTAAATTTTAGAAAACTTGCATTTTTTACGTCAAATGAATTTAGGTAGTAATGATTGATGAAATAAAATTTAAAAAAGAAACATTTTTAAGCTTTCAAATTAATTTAGTACTCATTTATAGTAAATGTAGAATGGAAATTAGTACATATTTTGAAATTAATGCCTTTATAATATCTTTTTAATGTGTCAAATACCACGAAATTGCTATCTCTCAGCTTTTTTTGTCTCTCACTTTGTTTCAAAAATAATTTTTATTTATCTAGATGCGAAAATTGATTTATGCGTAATATACAGCACAGCTAATATATATTTTTAAAATTGTTTTTGAGTAAAATTCAAGCAGTTTAATATTGTCCCGGGACTTTTCCTACTCTGTTACAACAATTGTAGAAAAGACAGCCATTTATAAAATTGTCATTACAATTGCAGCATTCCAAGAAAATAAAGGATAAGATGTTTTATTCCTTTTCCTTTTCAAAGCTTTGTGTTAAATTTCTACTTCAGGAACATTTCGTTCAACTTTAATTCATTGAAGTTTAATTTATTATTTCCTTAAATATTAAGTTAATTAGAAGAAATATAGGTATACAGAAACGTAGATTTCAAAACCTGAACGAATTTGCTATGCGGGAACATGTATAGTTTTGTGCTACCAGCAGACCCTTCCCCTTCATTACTTTTTTCCTCTTTGCCATTTATCAAGCTTCATTTCCCTAAGTAATAAACCGAAAAGCAATTATAGTGATTTATATTGTAAATTTAGTAAGAGCCGAAACAGCGTAACATTTTATAATAATAAAATAGTACATTTAAAAATAAAATAGTACATTTAAAAGAAATAAAAAATTTTCAAACAATTTCTTTTTTTTTTCTTTTATAAAAACAATAATGCAGAAAAAGTAATTAAGCAAGGTTTATAATATTTGAATGTTTAGTGTGATAATTCCGTATTTAATGTGACATTTGATTTTCATGACAGTTAAATCAGTTTATAACTTAACTTACACAGAATTTTTAAATTCTTTTTTAAAAATGATTTTCCCCCCTCTGCTACAATAATTATTGCAATAAATTATTTCTGTTGAGTTGTCAAAAATGGCTTTCGTGACTCTTTGGATAGTCTATTTTTAGATAAGGCAGCCATTTTAAAAATTGCTGTTACAATTGCTGTATTCCAGGAAAATAAAGGTTAATATGTTTGATTTACTTTCCTTTCTATTACAAGCACAATTGTTTTAAATGTACAGCTTTAATGATCATTAAATTTTTGTACGGTAAGATCAAGAATTAGGATTTTCAGTTTTATATAAAAAAAATTCTTCTTTTTAATGGAAATTGTCCAAGTAAATTAACTTGCAGTTTCTCTCATCCCCCTCTGTCTTTCTTCCATTTTGGTACCAATGCTCATATGGTAGTTAATTGTAAATGTAGAACGTTGTCTGTTAAAAATCAGTTTTGTTTTGTAATTGTATCACTAGTACTTTTTCTAATAAATTTTAATTGTAAATAAAGAAAGAAATTAATGAAGAAATACGTAATACTGAATGTAACTAAATACGTTTTACTGAATACGCAAAGATCCGATCAAAGGTATTACAAAAATTATTAAGAAATAAAGTATTCTGCATTTTGATAATTTGATGAATCACTATATGTTGCAGAAATATGGGTTTCTTTTTTGCGTTTCAGGAAAATCCTGTCCTTAAAAATATTGTGTACTGCTCCATTCTAAATGAACCAATCGCTACCACCTCACTATTTTCAACTTTCACACACATTTATTAAAAATAAAATGAAGTTTCATGTTATGGAAAGAAGAGTTATCAGGGTTTTTTCTGTATTTTAGAAAAAGGTCAGATATAGCGAAATCGAAAAGAAAATCTTCTCATATTTTTTTGCTAGAAAGGTCCTGATTTCATAAAAAAATCCACAATAGTGAAAAATCCACTCTTAATTTTGCGTGATTATGAAAATTTTGTTGAAGACACGAAAATCAAGTTTTTCAAGGAGTTAAAAAATATAAAATTATGAATTAAAGTCGGGCTTTCAAATAGTATTTTTTTGAAAAAAATATCTGTGACATGTCGTGATTCAATATTTTTTGAAGATGACTCCTAGTAGTAAAATTTTGCCAGCATTTTTTATCTAATTTTAAATTGGTATAATTTTTCGATAAAGAATAATTTCATATTTATCGTGTGTTTATTAAAAAATGCCACTATGAAAAATTTAATTTTTTAAGGCATATTTCAAAAAACTGAAGTAAATTCTACTCGTAAAAATTAATCGAATTTAGATAGGTTTTTCTTCAAAAGTTCTGTTAATTTTAAAAATTTCTGTATGTTTTAGTTTTAAAAATGTTGCTTATTTTAAAAGCTTGGTCTTCCCACCATGCCACAATTGAGTTTACTTTTTAAGTAGCAGTCGAATCAAAATCTGCCTATTCAGCTGGATATTAAATTACTTAGGGGTAATATTTTTTTATACATTATACTTATACACAAAAACTACATTACATGCACTTAAACATTATATTAAAACCTAGTACCATATTCCTAACTTATTTTTTCAAAATTATATCTGCTTGTGCCGACCAGGTGGCAGAGTGGCTAGCTTGCCTGACTGCGGAGCCGATGGATGCGGGTTCGAATCCCGCTCAAGGCATGAATGTTTCTTTCCCTCTGTGTTTTATGTCCCTTATTCTTCTGTGTGATTGCGTGATTGTAAACCGCCCTATAAAGCTTTGCCATAGGTGCTCACTGGGTAATGATAAGAGAGTAGCAATTCTGGGGCCATTGGGAAATAGACCCAAATGCCCGCCATTAACCGAAATATACGCACACACACACACACAGATATATATATATATATATATATATACATATATGAAANAATGTTTCATGGTAAACATATCAGAAATATTCTTTTCTCACATCTCCCTCGAACATAGCAATTTCTATTATTGAACGAGATTTAGAGAATTGTTGACTAGACGTGGGTCTTATTCCCGCTGTCAAAATTTCTGGACACAATCTCTTTATTTTATTTCACACACACACACACACACACACACACATATATATATATATATATATATATATCAGCATGTTAGTATCCCGTTAGAGCCCCTTTGCTGTTACAGCTCTCAGTTTCTCGGAATGAAAAATTACAAAATTTTATAAAATATAGAAATTAAAAAGAGAAAAAAGTTTGAAAAAGTTTATCTGGAGATAACCACTACACGCATTAAGAAAAAAGAGTATGGTCAAAACTTCCAGAATATGGTATAATTAAACTTATTTCCGGGTCTATGGGAACAGATGAAAGTTTTTTAATTTTTGCCAAAGCTCTTTGATGATTTTGGCAATATTAACGATAAAATATAGTTTTCAGAATAAGTGATAAAATTTGATAAATTTTATCATGATACCTTATAGTATAGCATAGAAAATATTTATTTGGTTAAATTTGCTCTTCTGTTTTGTATGTTTCTAATGAATATGTGCTAATAAGAGTTATAATCTTGAAAACCAGAATTTCCAGCAAACTGTTACCACATAAATTAAAAAATTACCAAATTAATAATAATGCCATTAATTTTGTTAACAAGAATTGTTTTTTTTTAATCATATATGTCATTTCCATAAATACGATAATTTTATCAGATTTCTTCTCCGTGTTCTAGGGGCGACATAATAATAAGAAACAATGTGTATTTTTACACGAAAAGTTTCATTTTCTTATATGAAAGTGTTCCTTATTACTGTTTCCTGATAAGTACAGCAGAAGTTTTCGGAATTGGTACTAGATATACTGTAGCTTAATAATAAACACATCTTTTACCCTAGATGGAGATTTTGAAATGTTTCACAGAATGTTTTAAGAGAGTTATTCTTCAATCAGAAAGTATAGCTTATCATACAATAATGATATTTTCTCAGGTTATTACTTTAAACATTTTCCAAATTTTAACAAAATGTATTATTTTTTTCAAATATAAGCGTAGTAGACATAAAAATACAAAATAAAAATAGCAACCATAAAAATATGTTAGCAGTTTATAATTTACAGGAAGCAAATTAGTATGTCAGATTATTAGCAACGGCTTTAAGAGTTATATTGCCCATAGTCAAGAATGCAATAAAATAGCATTCAATGGACTTGTTCCAGCAACAGGCCCTTTAATTTAAGTTTAAGGATATACCTATTTATTATCTTTAAAATTGTCTTAATTTGCTTAACTATTTTCCTATTAAATAGCTTTCCTGTGAATCCTAATTATAATTGTTTAATGTATAAAATCTAAATGGTATAAGACCTTGTTCCAGAGGTGATCTAAATATTCCTTAAATTATTATGTGAAGCATGTACCCATTTAATGTTTCAAATAGCACCATCTTATGCAATTCGCTTCTGATATTCAACTGTAGATATTTCAAATGCAATTTCTAAAATCCTCTTTAAGAATGCTCGTTAATGTTGACTTTCCTTATGCCTTTGGTAAGCCCTGTTACTGCAAGTTATGTTTCGAAAAATAAAGAAGGTTGGATTGAAGATTACGGTGAATGATTCTTGTTCGAAACAAAATATCAGCTAAAATACAAGGTTTAAAGACATCAAAAATATTAAGGACGTCAGACTTGAGAAGCATTTCAAAAGAGGACTTTAAAAAATGTTTCTGAAACTTTTACAGCTGAGTTCAGAAGTGCATTGCGCCAGACGGAAGTTATTTTGAAACTTAGTGAATAAAACTGCAATTCACATAATATTTTTAGGAAATATTAAATCATTCCTGGAGATTAATTAACAGTTGGTTTACCCAAATTATGAGTTATCATTTAGGTGTCAAGATCTTTCAGCTGATATTCAAGACCATCAGAAGGAAACCATCATCAAGGCATCAGAATGAAACCATCTACCAGTTTCATAATAATATTGGGAATCGCTGTAATAATCGAATAGATGGAAAAATCTTCACCACCCGAAATTGTTTTACAGAAGAGCAATTCAGAGTGAAGATGAAGTTGAAAATTTTAAAAATTGTCTTTCTTTCTTCAAGAAGGAGGTAAAAAAAACTTTTTTCTGAACAAATACAAATATAAAATCGGGGTCCAATAAAAGTAATTTGTATTAATTGTTTTTTTTAATTGAAAAGCAGGCAATTAAAAATTCTAGATATAAATAACCAGTTTATAACCTCCAGATTGTTTTGATGTTACTAAAATATTAAAGTAGATGACATGAGCTGATAAATTTGGGTTGAGCAAAACTTTGTATAGAACTTTTGCATATAGAAGTTTTTTTTTACATTACTATGCTCATTATTATATTTTTGGTTCTTGACGGAAGGAAAGGAATAATATCGCATAATTTATCTACTTATTTTTATTGTTTTAAAATAAAACTGCTCAGTTCTATTTTCTCAGTTCTATTTTTATATTGGATTTCAAGCTAAACATGTATATACAAGATATTAAACTAAATTGAAAATTTTAGCGCATTCCCTGAGTTTAAATTTATGTTGTTACTTTGCTTAATCTTATTCCAGATTTTTCTCAAAAAAAATGGATTTCTCATTAAATCTTCATGTCTCATTAGTACTGATAACTACTCATTAAAATAGCATTTATAACGAATTGAATGAACAGTACCTTGCTGTTGCAGAATTTGGAAGGAAAAAAATACAGAATTACTTCTCACAACTTTTTTATAAAGTGTTAGAATTTGATATATTGAGGTCATATTAATATTTTTGTATAATTTATATAATTTGAGCCATGAATTAGCCAAATTATTTATTATAATAAAATTTGGTGGTAGTTTTAGCTTGCTTCTGTGTGAAGTGTAAATAAGAGTACATAAACTAATCTTGCAGGTTTTAAACATTTTATTAATTCCTTCCAAATACTAGCTAGCATCGACTCTATTGCTAATGAACATTGGAAATGCAAATATTTATATATGATTTGCATCAATTGTCAAAAGGTTACAAAGAATATAGGTATGGATAATTTAGTTCTGTACTAATTGTAAAATTATGTAAAAGCTTATTAAAATAACATTTAAAATATTCTGAATAAAATCGTTACAAGAAAAAAAATACAATTGCGTATTATTCAGTATTCAATTTGATTTAAACATTGTAGTTTAACATTGCTCTTGTGTTTTATAGCAATATAGAGATACACCATGTATGTTCCAAAATATTTATAAGAAAATATATCTAATAAATGCCATATTTGACGCTGTAATTGAGAATTTGAAATTTTCCGATATCAAAACCTGTTTTTTTATAACTCAATGTAAATGAAAATTGAATCCTTTTCTGGTTTAATTTTTTGTTATATAAATATTTTCATAATGAAACCCACTATAAGTAATACCAAATTTAAACCAATTAATAAAATTGCTGAAAATTACTTGGCATTTCTTTCAGAAATGGAAGAAACTAAAAATAAGTCG
This sequence comes from Parasteatoda tepidariorum, assembly GCF_043381705.1. Lineage (NCBI taxonomy): Eukaryota > Metazoa > Arthropoda > Arachnida > Araneae > Theridiidae > Parasteatoda > Parasteatoda tepidariorum. Next base: position 99,602,120 of record NC_092204.1, on the reverse strand, counting down.
CACAATTGTTTCGTAATAAACCAACCACGCTTAACAATTTATTAAATTGTTCACAATTATTCTGTAATTTGTAAATTAATATTCAGTAATTAGTGAAAAAAAATGCAGAAGTTAGTGAATTCTTAGGTCTACTTCATAAAGTTAATTGACTAATAGTATGTAAAAATAAAATCTTTATGAAACATATTTATTGTGAAATCTTTTCATATTACATGAAAGTTATTTAGAACATTCATACTTAAAATTACTTAGTAGTGAATTGAAAATTAACATGCATTGTGAATACAATATGACCTTTGTAGTTGAGACTATGATTAATATGTAATTTGTCCATTTAATTGTATCTGTAAAATATGATAGTAATGTTTTTGCAATTCTTTGCAGAAATATAAAAAAATGAGTTCTACTATGCTATTTTACACAAAACAGTGAACTAAGCTGTATATTTCTAGTTTCCTAAGAAACTCTACAATTTTTTTCAAGTCGTTGCTCTCTCATTTACTCTTATATAAAAATAAGGTATTAAATACTATCTTGGAAATTTAATCACTTAATTAAACTAAACAGCATTTAAGAAATCTTTAAAACATTTTTAGTATTACTATGAAATAATATACAGATATTAAAGAAAAATATTTAAGTATTTAATAAATCTTTCACAATAAACAGCTCTGCATCTTTCAAAATAAAAAAATCATTACGATCCTAAAAAATTTAACCGATTCTAGAAAATTCAGCGACCTATGTTTTCTGATTCTATTTCTAGAAACCTGATAATTTTTAATCTCGATTAAATTTTTAGCAGTTTTTCAGACAGAATTTTTTTTTAACACAAATAAAATAGCTTCTCAATCCACATCAACCATTCTCCTCCAAGACCAACGAAACAGGTTGTACTCTGCTGTAAGATAAGGTGTGACGCGTTAATAGGTAGGATTACCATATTTGCGGTTCTCGAAGCGTCCAAGCGGTGCCTAAAGCGTGAGTGTTTAGGCACCGCTACCGGGCATTAGAAGAACCTTCCAAATCAAGAGTCCCCAAACATTTTGAACACAAAGAGCACATTCAAGCCCTCCTAGCGTTTGGCCCCGGTGTAAAGTTGTACTGAAATTTCCCTGCTATGAACTATTTTTTTCATTTTAAAACATCGGGACATTAGATTTTCGATGCTGCAAGGTCTGCGTCAGGAAGTTCATAAAAAAGCGAAACTAACGCAAAGAGGGCTGGTATACCGATAGGATGCTGTGCACTTTCCAAAGGAGAATTAAGAAACAGTAATTAACTCATTTCTGTATCATTTTATTAGGAAACAGGAATATTTATACGTAGAAGCTCATCAGCGGGGGTGCTCTTAAAATGAAAGAGGGGAACCTTTGTGGTGGCCTCAAACATAGAATTGATGATTCCAGCTCAACTATCGGAGGGCGCCATATTTTCCGTTTGGATCAAATTTTATACTATTTTTTTAAAACATACAGATTTTGTTCTAAAACAGATCTTAGTTCAAAAAAAGAATAAATAATAATAATTTTAAAATTATTTTTTTAATTTCTTTAAAATATCATTTTAAAAATAATATTTTTGAATGAAAATAATTAATTTCTTAAAAGAGGATTTTTGAAAAGTCATTAGAATATAACTTGGTTAAAGTTTATTTCATTGAGAATAAAAACGCTATTAAATACTTATTTTGTTTGTTAAGTTTATTTATTTGATGGAAATGCAACAATGTAAGTTCTACGTTTGTAAATTTAATATGCTAATTATAGTTTAAATTTTTCATTTTTTTTAAATAATTTTTTTCCGTAAGCTTTCATGCGCTACTATTAAAACCCCACCATCCCCTCTCTGTGGTACGTCTGCTCTATGAGTGGGCCATCCATTTCCTACCATCAAATATAAATGTTCCTCTTGGGGCACTTTACAGCATATTTGAATAGAAATGTAAGTTTTTAATTAAATGCAATTTATTATTCGGCTATTCTTTTAATACAATCCTGGAGAACATTTTTACCATAAATAAAGCATTTATTTTTTGAAAATAGTTATTTTATACTGTTTTATGACCACGTGATACCAAAGATACCGTGATACCAACCGGACTGAAATTTTTTAAGCATAATTCTTTTGGATTCTGAAATCATACATAAAATTTGCTTCGTCTTTTCCGACTAAATTAAGATAAAAATTATCAATAACTACAAATTTTTACTTTGAATACGTCTTCTGGATTTTTCTCCTTAATCGGATGGAAATACATGTGTATTTATATGCGTTCAAAATTTACTGTCAGAAAAATTATCAAAACTCGCTTAAAGGTCAACTTTATATTCGTTTCAAGGTCAACTAATAAATCACTGACTTCGTATTAAAGTTACTGTCGATGTTTTCAAATTGACCAAAAAAGGAAACGAGAATTGATTCAGGGTTTTTCATATTTTCTACTAACTCCGAAACGTAATTTAAAAATCTTTCCTTTCGATTAAATAGCATTGGTACTCACTCATCGATGCTCTAGATTGGATCAACTCCTAATTATACGATATCGAGATCCGTGTGTAACTTCTACTATTCTTTCAAAAGTATTTTTGAAAGTATTCTTTAAAAGTATCTTTATTATTTTATCCTTACAACAGATATGAAATAGACATAATGTTTTATATATCTTTTTCAAGTGTTTTATATACAAAATGTTTTATTTCATAACCAAAAAACTAACAGTATAATTCAAATTCAGCTTGACATGCGAGTGACTCTTTTGGACAATCCTTTTAAAAAGTAATTTTGAGGTTATTATAATGCTAATTTTCCAACAAGCCAGCTTTTTAAGGAAATATTAGTAAAAAACATGCTGCATATAAACCTTTAATATAGACCGAAATTTCTTGCAAATAATATTTGAGAAAATTATGATTGTGTTCGTCTTTATGTTTAAATTTTATTTTAGAAATCTCTGCATGTGTTTCTTCAAGAACTGCAGCCTTAGATATTGGATTGTTTAATGGAAACTGAACTCAAATGTTGAAAATTACAAATACAAACACTAAAAAGAATGTATACACTTTTAATTTGTTTATGTAATACTACTTTAATATATCTCAAAATGCTTTATCACTAAATCAATTAATTACGTAAGTCTTTTAAGTTTAGTTCAGTATTTGTTTTACATGTTGTGTACAAATTGCTTCATTATATGGATAATCAAATTATTTAATTCGAATAAGTTATTTTCAAGCTCCGATTTTCATCAATATTTTTTTTAATAAGTAATAGTGATCGTTATGAACTATTCTAATATTTGAAGCATAATGAAATGTGATGGATTTTAAATATCTTGTATGATATGCTATGTAATATAATAATATATTATACTGTATGTGATGAAAGTCTTTCATATGCAATATAATATACTATTATACAATAGGATTTTATACTGTACTAACGGGTGTTTTCCCTTTCTCATTCATGATTGTTTTACAATGATAATTTTTCGTAAGTTTGTAAATTTTAACTTTTATGTGAATGTGTGTAAATCAGAGGTTAAATTCCTACAATACAAAGCTAACACTCTCTCGTTTGTGTATTTTTTTTTAATTCTAATGATTCATTTTATTAATTTACTCCTTAAAGTCAGTCTAAAAGCCAGTCTGATAAATTTTTAAAATGTTACATAGGCATGTTTTTCGTTACTTTGGAGCCCTAGTGTTGGCAAATTGGTGTAACCATAATTAAACAGCTCTTAACTCTCGCTTATTGTACAGGATCCCAGGTTCGATGCCTACCTGCTCTGGCTTACGCTGACCACAGCTTTAAGTGTTAGATGGATCCCGGGTTAAGGTCCTATTGCAGTCAGGCTTACCGTGAGAGGTTTTCGTGGTTTTCCTCTCATGTTACACAAATGTGGGTAAGTCTCCCCTTAAAAGACCTCCACGAAGGCATACTTGTCCTTATTCTTGACTCAGAAGTATCCTTGTCTTTTGAGTTTTATTTTTCAAAACTGCAAAACTGCGATGACGAAAATATATTCCACACGCTTATGTAGATAATTTTCTTGTTACCTTTCAAAAAATAAAATTACAGCTTCTTCTAGTTTAAATTTTAATATTCTATTATTTATCTTATTTTAATGTATATTACTGATAGTTCAAGGTGATATTGTGGAAGATTATCTTATATTATTAATTCATAAGTATATTCAATAGTATTATATCAGTTTTGATCAAAATAAGAATTTACGGTGTTTATTTAATAAATTTTTATTCATTAAAATATGTAATCAATCGCAAATAATTACTCTTTCTAAAGTATTATTTATAATTTGTTTTAATGATGGAATAATAAAGATTGGTTTTTCCTTTTCAAATATTCTAAAGTATTTTTTTTTAATTTAAAATCATCTTAGTGACAAAACTATATCCATTTGCAAAACAAAAAACTACATTTCTATATATTTATATAATTTGTTTTGAGTTAGACACAAAATTTTTTAATTTCACGGTCTACAAAGAAATATACATTACTTAATTCATTGATTTCCCCATTGTTACTTAAATCATTGATTTCCCCATTGATCATTGATTTTTAATCATTGAATGTAGTTGTTTATTTCAATATTACACTAAAAGCCATAAATATAGATTCAAAACTAAATACAAAATTTTTCCTTAACAATTGTTTTTGACTTAATACACATCTAGAGATTTTAAAAAAATATATTATACAGCAGGTATTTTTTAAAATACAATTGATGCAATTATCAGTTCGTAATCATAACGCACACCTCATTATTCTTGTCATTCATTTTTTTCCGTTCCTTGATTTACACACATATATTTCTTTGTTGTTTCATTCTTTGTTTTCGCATTAAATTGGTTAAAAGTTTCGTTTTAACCATTCCTTTATTGTTTCCACATGCAATACAGAGTTTCTTGTATTCTTTTTCGAATTTCTTGAAATATTTGAGATTTTCCTTAGGTTTAAAAGCCTATATTACATATTATATAGAGCTTTATTTTACAATCTGTTAAATATTTTTTATTTGTCATGGCTATAAACTGTTAATTATTATTATCTTATCATGATTTATATTTAACTAAGGGTGTTCTTCAGTGACTGTCTTTAATGTTTAGAATTTTTGTATAAAAGGTATGCACATTTAAAATCGTTAACATTTAATTGTGGAAAAATGGAATTGGTTTTGAGATTTTCTTCAACTCCCTGCTGTCTCTAATAATTAATCATATTACGTCGTTAGCGTTTTTGTTTTTCTCTCGCTTCAATATCAATTCACGACACTAAGGTGTACTTCCTCTTTATTTTAGTTTTTATGATTATTTTTTTCATAATTAAAAAAATAATGAGTAAATAAATGCAAATATTTTTTTTATACAGGACCACTCTTAATGTTTATCACAAAAGTAAGGTAAATATTTTTTGTTATTAATATAGAAGCCAGGGGAAGACAAATATGTCCTCTTAGTCAAATTAATCACTATTGAGCGAAGGAGGATGCAAAAATATCAAGATAGCTGTCAAGGAAAGGGAGTGAAGTGAAAAAGCAATAATACCTCTTCATTTCCATGCAAGTCTTCTTCCTCTAGCGATTCAACAGTCTTCGATTGCTATTTTTTTTTTTTAATATTAACTAACTATAATCATTTAGTATACTTAATTTTCTGGAGAATTCTAAATGTATATTTCGAGGGAGATCACTAGAGAATACCCTGCATTGTAAATAATAATTGTTGTTAAATAATGTTTTGTAATAGAATTCATGTGTTTCGTAATGAAAAATTAGTTTTTAAATATTTAACCTCATATTTATTTATTTTGACTTCAAATAATATTTTCTTTTTTATTTACACACTATTAAAAATATATCATTTTTCTTTCAAATAAATTTTTCTACAAGATTGTTTTAAACCTATTATTTTTTAATGCCATCGATGTTTAATTTACTTCGTTAATAATTTTCTATTATAATAGTTACTACTAATTACGTGTTCACTTTAAAGTTGGTAATTTAAATTGAGGCAAGTTATCAGTAGCAAGTCAAACTTTAGACAAAATTTTAAAAACTTACTTTTTGTTCACTTGTTTTTAACAGGGGATTGTTTTTTAAGTAACAGATAAAAAAAATTATCTTTTACATTCCCGTAAAAATATCTTAATTTAAATTAATATATTTTTTATTTATATTTTATAATATTTAAATTATATATTATTAAAATTAAAACTATTGTTTTAATTTAAATAAAAGCTGTAATTAAAATGTTGTAATATTATTTAAAAGATTCTATAGCTTTTACTTCACAAACCGGAAAGCTACATTTGTACTTAAAACTATCTCAAGTTCTTCAAAGTTTGACTATGATTATACTACTAGCTGTTTCTCCTTAATAATCATAAAATTCAAATAGTTGGCTTCATGGACAGAAGTCGGCAATTGTACACAAATATTTTCTTGGTTTCTTCTTCTTCACTATATTCTAATCCAAAGAGATTTTATAAAAAGCAATTGTGGTGCCTAAGTAAAAAAAGAAGTTTCATCAAATGGCACCAAATGCGGCAGTTTACAACCATCGAAAAATGCATTATGATTCAAAGCAGCCATCAAAACAATATTATGCGCCAAAACCATCGAATACTATATGACACATATTGTTTTCTCGCATAAATATTAATTAGCTCTCCAATTTGTTAATAATTTTTTTTGATTTTATTTTAGACCAGAATTATAATGACTTATTTAAAGGGTAGTCATTATGGAAATTTCAGTATACTTTACCTTTTTTAGTTCTCTAACCAAATTCATTTCTTGAATCTTTCTTAAAAGTTGTTACTTTACATCACTTTTGAAAAAAAAAATTCAATTACTGCGAAATTTTAGCAATATATCCTCCACGGTCTTTTTTTATTTCGATGCAAAGTTGAATTGTATTTAGAATGATAGTCTTTTATTCGTAAAATTCCAAACACACATTCCTAATTTTTTAAAAACCCTGTTCGAATTGTAAATATTTTTGTAAAATTTCTAAAAATTTTTTTTCCTTTATTTGTCATGATTTTATTTATATTTCAAGTAGGTGGTAGTTTTAAAAGATGATCCAATCTCATCTTAATAAACTTTTGAGTCAGCAACTGTACATAAATATTTTTAATTGAATGTTATTCTAGTTGATAGTTATTCGAGTAGTTGACAATTTATTCTTCCATCTATATATAAATTTCTTTGTATATATATGTATATATAATGTTAGGAGAAAAATATATTAAAATCTCATGAAAGTCTTATTATATCGTTATCTATGCAATAAAAAGAAGCGGGTTAAACTATGCAAAAATGTGAGGTTGGATTATTTCAAATACTACATTGAAAATTCCGTTTCTGGACTAGAATTTGTCTTTACTTCTCATTTTTTTTTATTTATATGTAATATTTTGTTTGCATTACTTGTGTTTGATGAGAATAACTTTTTAGCTCATTTTATATCTTTTAATATTTTAATAAGCCTATGTTTGGTGCCTTATCTAGTAAAAGTTTGCTCTTTGGGGTGACGTAGAGCGAGCTACTGAAGGGACACCCTAACTCTGATGGAGATTCACTTTGAAATATGACTAGAGCATCGGTTTTCGCTTTTCTCGTTTTTGTTAGTTTTTTATTTATTTATTTTCGAACCTCATTTACTTTATTAATTTACTTTCGGACCATGTCAGAAATTTGTACATAGTATTTTAAGTGCATTCAGTAAACTTTTTTCGTGCGATAATTCCCCTTCTTCTATGCTTATTTCAAATAAGAATCAGTTGTATATATTTTTCCCCCCCCCGGAACATTCTCCGATATGTTACTGTATAAAGAGTTAGTTATTTGGTAAAGAACAAAGCATTACTGATATTATATTAACGTATTTAATAATTTCGATATATATTTAACATTATGTTAAGAATGTCTTGAAATATATGATGCTCAATATCAAGATTCTATGCAAATAAAACTAGCCAAAGAGCTTCAATTTGGCGAACCTATGCAAACCTATGAGGTTGGATCACTTCAAATACTGCTTTAAAAATCCAGTGCTTGTACTAGAAATTGATTTTTTTTAAAAATTTGCTTTACTTGTATTCTTTGTGAAGACGATTTTGATCAGTTTATATGTTTTAATATTTTGGCTAGCTTTCAGTTCTTTCTTTCTAATTTGGCGTCAAATTTCCTTTTATCTTCGCATTCCTAAGTGTCAGCAATGTGTAAATAAAACTATTTCAAGTGTTTCTGTAAAACTATTTAATGCTTCCACTTCTGTGACTCAACGTAAGTTCTCTCAATCAATTGTACATATTTCCCGATATTTCCCCAAAACATTCTCTGAGTATTTACTGCACATAAAATTAGCTTTTTTATCCGAAGTAAATCTATGTTACGCAACTCCCGTGTTATATGTGAATAGAATGTGCTCAATGTAAAATTATTTTTTCATTGTATCGATATCTATGCAAAAATAACTGCCATAAAGGCTCAATCCTGTAATGCCTTGCAAAAATGTGTGAATGTATTATTTCAAATATACTTTGAAAATCCATTCTCATTGCTCAAATTTCTATCTTTGTTTTGCTCTTTTTGCATTGTGTTTGATGCGAAGAACTTTTTAACTTATTTTACATCTTTTAATATTTTAATATTCCTCTTTTTGGTACTCTAGCTAGCAGAAGTTTGCTTTTTGGGGTGACGTAGCGTGGAAATTTTTAGCTATTAAGCTATTTAAGTAACGGGCTCCCATGCACTGAAAGCCCATAAAGTTTCACTTTGAAGTATGACTAGAGTGCCCTTTTTTCGCGTTTCCTATCGATTCATTAATTTATTTTACCTGTGTTCGCAGATCTAAGTCAGTAACTTGTACATAAAATTATTTCAGTTGAACTAGCAGTAAACTTATCTGTATTTGTACGATGATTCCGCTAAATCTGAGGGTAAATTTAAACACACACACACACATATATATATATATTTCAATATCAATTCACGACACTAAGGTGTACTTCCTCTTTATTTTAGTTTTTATGATTATTTTTTTCATAATTAAAAAAATAATGAGTAAATAAATGCAAATATTTTTTTTATACAGGACCACTCTTAATGTTTATCACAAAAGTAAGGTAAATATTTTTTGTTATTAATATAGAAGCCAGGGGAAGACAAATATGTCCTCTTAGTCAAATTAATCACTATTGAGCGAAGGAGGATGCAAAAATATCAAGATAGCTGTCAAGGAAAGGGAGTGAAGTGAAAAAGCAATAATACCTCTTNATATATATATAAAAGTCTCCAAAATCTTATAATCAGACTTAAATTTTTTAGGTTCGTTGCCGTGAGTTCATATACCAGAAAATGATTCATTAATTTTTCAATTTGCCTGTTTCATTTTAGACGGTTTGCAATAAGACCGAAGTAGGAGGACTTATTGTATTAGTCGGTTTATTACGTAAAGTCTCAGAAAATTCGGTCTGATTGAGTAATTCTACTCACATTTTCCAATTAACCTTAAATCTGGCTCAAATGAGCCTAAAAATATCAGGTAGAATAGATTTCTTTAATTACTCAGATAATGTATCGTTTTTATATTATGTGAAAATTTCTTTAATTAAAAATAGGGTTAAACACTTATTCTTAATTTTAGTGGATTTTTATATGGATATTTTATTCTTAAGTGTTAGCTGCCGCCTTAGCTTTTAAACAAATCGCATGCTTATGATTTCAGCCAGAAATAAATTTTAAATGACCAGTATTATTCCAATAGATTAATTCTCAACTTGATAATTTTGACTCCATCTTTAGCTATTCATTTTACGAGATCTATTTGCGATTTTGTCAGATACTATTTTTATTCTTTCTGACGTTAACGTCTGACTTGTTATGTAAAATTTTTCATTATTCAGTTATGTTTCTCTCAACTGTTTCGAAAAACATCCATCGCGTAAAGTTTCTGTTCTGATCATTGATTCACTTTCAATTCTTTATTTCATTTTTCTTTTCTTTTTAGTTTTCCCTAAAATATTGAATCTTATAAATTAAAAAATAATGTTTTATAATCTAGAAAATTTTTTAATGACAATCTTGCTCAGAAGTTTATTTGAAAGACGAACTTTATGTAAGTGCATTCAGCCATTTTCCTTAAATGAATGAAAATCAATGTTTTTTTATTAGAAATTTAAAATATAATAAAATTAAAAGAAGCTATATATGATCTGGCATTTTTGTTAGATATTAATAAACCATACTTTAGACCTTTGGTACTTTATTAACATTATTGATTTTCATAATTTTGGAAAAAAATGTTTTTACTTAATTAATTACAAAATAAGTAAACACATTATTCTTTAACTCATACGAAATATGTGTAATTATTTCTGAAAATTAACTTTGTATTGCATGTTGGAAATTTTTAATAAAATTTTTGTTTGCATTTCGCCTATTTCTTTAGCATACACAATGCATTTAAAACATATTCTAAGGGAAGATTCTGTTCAAAAATTATAATAAAAAAAATTCAAAAGATTTCATAATGTTTAACCCTTTGTAATCATATGTCTATCTCAGCTACCACAGAAAATAGATATACTGATATTATGGCATGAAGCAAATCTGTTCACTTATTTTGAATTTTATGCGTTTCTAAATTTAAATGGTATAGAAACGCATAAAATTCAAAATAATATTTTACATGCTGTAATTACACTCAGTATCTGTACCAATGAAATATTAAAGGGGAAAGAAGTACCATAGTAGATTAATTATTTATTAACTTGAAAAAAAAAGGGGGATGTTGTGATTAACATATATTATATACATAGAATGGGGTTGTAGAATTTGATAGAAGTATTCAGTCGATGAAGTTTTAAGACAAACAAAGAAAAATGAGAGATTAATTAAATAATGAATTTTGATAATAAATTTGGATCATCATAAATTGATGGAAAGAAAAGGCCGAAAGTGATCGAAAATAGTGGAAGGAAAAATTGCTTAAGTGCCACGTGAATTAACTCAACAGCAAGGGCTCGTGGTTAAGATAAAATTAAGGGACGACTGAATAACATCTATAAAATTTTACGTTTGTGCAAATAAACACTGGTCAAAAAAAAGGAAATATGAGAATGTTGCTCACCACATATTATTTACATCATGGAGACAGGTCTAACATCGGACATTTTGAAGTGATGAAAACCAAAAGAAAATACAACGCAAAACTCGCTCACAAGTTCTTTTTTTAAATGTTCATTATCTTACAACAGTATCAGTTTTGGAATGGGATGGGTGGTCCGTCACACATAAAAATACATTTAGGCATCAAAAAAAAAATATAACTAATGAATAACGAAAAATGGCAAGAAATGTAGCTTTGGGGTGGTTTGGCATGGCTCGCTGACCATGGTGGTCAGCTCACCAGCCGCGCCGCAATCCCCGAGAGAAGTGTCCTTTGCAGTACCAAAAACGATAATCCTAAAAAATGGCGTCCGCTTAAGCGCGGGAAAATGCGAGTTGAAGAGCAGGAGAGAGAACGAGTCAAAGGGAAGAAGTCCCCAAAAAAAGGCGTGAACACCCTAAAAATTCTAGAAAAATCTAGAAAAAGGTAAGGATCAAGGTAAGGAGAGTAGAATTTAGACAAAAAAATTATTGTAATGAAAAGTATTGGGCAGGAATGCACAATTCCTAAAGGGACAAGGATGAAGGGTCATCATCCAGACCTAGCAGAAATAGGATAGAGCCAGACTCAAGACAGTGTTGAAAACCTGACCAGGATTTGCCATCACGACCAGCATGATAACATCAACTAGTCAACAGTAAGGATTCTACCCTTAGTGGCAAGTCCAGAAAACAATTGAATAGTCATGAAAATCGATTAAATAAGCGAGGAAGCAAATAATTTAAATCACTAAAAAGATTGTTTAAATTAGTTCAAAAATTTACAACAAAACTTGCAGGAGAAAAGCAAAAAAAAAACAGGCTTGTGTGTAAACCAAGCTGATTTAATAAAAAAAAAAAAGAGGAATCAGTTAATTTAGGGTTAAAGTCCACTTATTAATAAAAAAAAACAAAAACACATTATCATGATAAATTCAAACAACAATACAAGCATCACAACCTAACAAAACAAATAACATTTCTTTGGTCAAAACATTGCTCCCTGTAGAATTAAAAAATATATCAAACAGATATAATTAAATGTGCGTAACCATAAAGGTAAAAAAATAATAATAATTCACTGTTTACAATGATGAACAATAAAATTTATGACATTTTGTCTTTTGTTTACATTAAAAGAAAAGCTCAATTTCATTAGTATTAATTCTTCATGTATTAGAATAAAATACTGTCTGTCCACCTGATATACAACAAATTATGGGGTTATTGGGGGAAAAAAAACATTTGCATTTCATATGCATAATACCACAATCTCATAAATTCTGGCATCTCTGTGCCAGGAGTAAATTTATCCACAAAAATCAAATCAAAATTTTCCACAAAAAAATCAATTCTTATCTTATTCATCATAATATCACATCTAAAAACAAGACATGATCCCTTCCAGGAACTTTTCCCAGAACATAACTCCAAATTGCCAGGTACTTTTGCCCTAGGCCATCATAACTCATAATTACCAGGACTACTCTCCCGGTATATAAAATTCATAACCTCATATGCATACCACCCATACAAAAGCTGACCAGGACGAACCAGGGGCATGATTAAAAATCTCCCATACTCGGTCACATGTATTAGGGCTGGCATTCACAACTTAATCCTTCACTTTCTGAAGTGAATCACACATTATTCATATCCCGACTCTCTCGGAATAAACTCATCAAAATCAAAATAATATCTCATCTGAATACAAAATTTGTGGAAATAAAAAATCAACTCAAACATTCTAGATAACCCCTCAACTACAGTGTGTGGAACAGTGAAGAAAAACACAAAAAAAATTTTAATTTACAATATTTACTTATTTTTAAATTGTGTAAACAAAATTGTAAATGTGAGCTTGAGACAGAAGTTTGTAATAATGCAAGTAATATTAATTTAGACCAAAGAAAAAATTCAAAAGATAAAAAATAAAATATACTTGGTTAAATATAAAATAAAGTAATGCGATTCACATTACACATTTGTTAACATTGACACAAGAAACAATATCAAATCAACAACACCAAAACCATAATTGTATGTTATTACCAAAAAAAAAGGATTTTTTTTTATATATATATGTTGGTTTATTTACTTAAATTATGAAATAATTTTCAGCATGATTGCTAAAAGCGTATGATTAGGAGTGGTTGCATCACTTTGCAACAAAGAACAATTGTACTAATCAACATAAAAATAATTAATTTAATTATATCATCTAATGTTTTGAAAAGAATCAATAAATTGACCAGTAGCATAAATTTCAAATCAGGAATTATGTAAGTGTTATTAAAAGCATTAAAGAACATTAAAAAAAAACTAACCATTAACTTGTCAGAACAAAACCAATGGAATTTATACACATATCAAGAGTATACAATATTAAATAAAGGTCTGAAATATAAAAAGCAGTTTATTTTTAAGAAATAAAACACATTATAATTGGAAAAACTACAAAGAGATGGCATACCCATCCTATAGCATGTAAAAAGTAAATCTTAGTTTAAATAACAAAACATTAATTTTTGATGAATTTGTTATGTCAACAATCTACAGGCAACAATCACAAAACAAAAGAAAAAGTTACCTAAATCACTCAATCATTAATCAGTATTATACTAATAAATAGCTGCATGTATGGTTGTCATACATAAAATAAACTCAATTGAAATAAATCAAAACTTAAATTTGTGATTAATTAAAGGTAGGATAAATTATGTAACTTAATTAATCCATTACTAATCAATTTAAAAAAAATTAAGTTCACACCTGACTTTGCAGATGGAAAAAAATGAAAAAAAAAACTTAAAGAAAATTTAGTTCTGAATCCAAAAAGATGCACAAAGTTTATAAAAATTTTCTAAGAATTTACTGAAGACGTCTCCTCAGGTTGTGTGTGATCAGTACACAACAAAAAGATCAAAAAAAAAATCTCACTAACTTCATCTACTTGGTAAACTCGTACTAAATAACAGTTTAAAAACAATTTAATTAAAATTGATAATCACTACAGCATGAAAGATTAGATGAGAAAGAAAAATTTTTTTTATCATCACATCATTGTTATATAAAAAATTGTTTACAAACGGGCTCATAAAAGGAAACCAAATAAAGAAATATACTTATTCATAATGGGATTAGACCGTTCATATCTTTATGTTGAACTCAAACTCTAACAAATTAATTATATATACATTAAATTATTACACAGTTTACTGCTTGAATTAGATCATTGTTTACACATATACAACAGTTACAGTTAGATAAGTGAAATGATCACAATTACGGAATACACCTAAGATTGATTGATTGCTTACGCGAAAGTCAATTTCACAAGTGCGTGGAAAGACCCAATTGTTAATCGTATTAAAAAAACAATATTATTGAGTGAAAATGTAACTTATTAATTCATGACAGGTAATTACAAATATTAAAAAAGACACTGATTGGTACATTTAGCATCAGTAATACAAGAGAAACATTTAAAATGAAGAATTCGTTGTATTCAAAACCAGTTACAACAAAAAAAATTTCTTAAGCACAAAAAATGTAGTCATAATATTATTAGTTAACGACAAAATTTATAGCCGAAATTGGCTAAACAGCGCACAGCGGTACAATGAGACGGCACCATATGTACCAAAGAAAAAAATTTTTTAAAGAAAAAGAAAAAACTCTTTTATGTGTATCATTAGTAAATTAATTATAAGTTAAATTGAGATATGTACCAATAATAAACCTCTTAAAAATAAAGGTGATGTTACCATTAAAATATATTATACAAAGGAATGGGTTGTAAAATTTGATAGAAGTATTCAGTCGATGAAGTTTTAAGACAAACAAAGAAAAATGAGAGATTAATTAAATAATGAATTTTGATAATAAATTTGGATCATCATAAATTGATGGAAAGAAAAGGCCGAAAGTGATCGAAAATAGTGGAAGGAAAAATTGCTTAAGTGCCACGTGAATTAACCCAACAGCAAGGGCTCGTGGTCAAGATAAAGTTGAGGGACGACTGAATAACATCTATAAAATTTTACGTTTGTGCAAATAAACACTTGTCAAAAAAAAGGAAATATGAGAATGTTACTCACCACATATTATTTACATCATGGAGACAGGTCTAACATCGGACATTTTGAAGTGATGAAAACCAAAAGAAAATACAACGCAAAACTCCCTCACAAGTTCTTTTTTTAAATGTTCATTATCTTACAACAGTATCAGTTTTGGAATGGGATGGGTGGTCCGTCACACATAAAAATACATTTAGGCATCAAAAAAAAAATATAACTAATGAATAACGAAAAATGGCAAGAAATGTAGCTTTGGGGTGGTTTGGCATGGCTCGCTGACCATGGTGGTCAGCTCACCAGCCGCGCCGCAATCCCCGAGAGAAGTGTCCTTTGCAGTACCAAAAACGATAATCCTAAAAAATGGCGTCCGCTTAAGCGCGGGAAAATGCGAGTTGAAGAGCAGGAGAGAGAACGACTGTCATTGGATGGGGGGATTACCACACGATTAGGTCACCACCAATCAGTGCAAATAGTACTCCCACACATACCAAAAAAAGGAGTCAAAGGGAAGAAGTCCCCGAAAAAAGGCGTGAACACCCTAAAAATTCTAGAAAAATCCAGAAAAACCGACAGGAAGAATCACCACGTGCAAAAATTGAAGGTTACTTGAAAGTGATGGGAAAAAAAGTTAAGTTGTGACGTAAATTAGAAAGTGCGGGAAAAGAATGTCGTCCTTGAAGGACAGTGGGGTCAGACGACCTTGAATTGCAAAAGGTGAAAAGGAGAAAGACACAAAAATGCGTTGCTAACGTAAAAGTAAAAGAAACATTTCCAATTCTCTTCACAGAAAAAGGTGAAGAGAAATAAAAAAGGAAAAGTACGAATACTATTAACTATGAAAGATTAAATTAAAATTTAAATTCCTGACATAAAAAAATCGTCACACAACACTGTGACATCAAACAACCAACATTAAACTAAAAAGGGATTAAATTAAACAATTAGAAAAAAAAACGTCACACATCACTGTGACAGTATCATTTTACTTTCTTAGAATAGGTATATTTATTTTTTCTTTGTTGTTTTGAATATTATGTTCGATTATTACAGCCATTATGACAACTATGCGTAAAATCAATTCGACCCTAAAAACGTATTCTTTCAAAATTTACTCTTTAAAACGGTAAAAACAATACTTATAAAAAGCCTTTTATTCTTCAGATGTTCATTATATTTTCATTACACTCTATTTTCATAATATTATAGCTTCATTATATTGCATTATATTTTCATTTTGAATTATTTTTCATTTGCAACCTTTGGGATTTCGTTCAGTAAAGTTTTCAATTGAAACGTGGCATTTTTTATACATTATTTATATTTTTATTTATTTCTATTTATTATTTATTTTTTATACATTATTTATTTTTTCCTTCTATTTTTGAATTTTAAAATATTTACCGTCCTTCTATATTTATTTATGTTTAGTACACACTAATGTTTTTTTAAATGTAACAAAACAGCTAAATTGACAGTTCTATATCGAACCAACATAGGCTTAATAATATCTATAAAAGGCATCGTTTCAATCAGACAATTTAATGGAGGGTTTATATTGGCTGAATAATGGCTATAAAATATCGGGTAAACTAGGGCCGATGTTGGCGAAACAAGATCAATAAAATCTTGGATGAATCGAGATATTCTATATAAGGCCCACATTGGCTGTATAGAAGCTTTAAAATATCGGATGAATCACATAATTCTATGCAAGGAATATATTGGCTGAATATCGGCTATAAATTATCGGTTGCATGGGTCAATTTTATTTAGGTTCTATATCTGCGGAATATAAGCTATGAAATATCGGGTGAATCGAAGAATTTTATAAAGAACCTACATCGTCTGAGTAACGTTTTAAAAATATCGTGGCAAATGGATAATTGTAAATGGGGGCTATATTGACTGAATAATGGCCTTAAAATATCGGGTGAATTGGACAATTCTATGTATGGACTACATTGGTTGAGTAATAACTGCTATAAAATCTCGAGTAATTGAGCAATTTTATCTATGGTCTATATTTGCTGAGTAACTGCTATAAAAATTGGGACAATCGGACAATTCTACGTAGGGTTTATATTGGCTGAATAAACGCTATTATATATCTGTGGAGTCTGACACTTCTAAATCAAACCGACATCAGTTGAAAAGTACCTTCCGCAGACTAACAGGCAGAAGTCGAACTTCCTCGGAGGCAATGGCAACCAATTTTCCTTGGGGGATTATTCAGGATATTTTGTGAATGCTACCGAGTCTGAGGTAACGGACGCTTCCATCGGGGCCTGGGTGAGATGTATGCTACGAGGACGTTCAGTACTGCGTCCGGGATAGCCGACGCGTCCAGCTCTTCAGTCCGGGAGTTGGATGGAAAATGCACTACGAGGATGATAATGCATTACATGAATACATCTTTCTCAACAACACTGACAAAGCCAATGGGCTAGTCATCTTTTGTGACTCCAAAGCTGCCTTAGAAGCTTCGCATAAAGGTCAATCAAGGCTAACTCATGTTATCCAACACCAGTTGGAAGAAATTGACAAACTAAGCAAGATATGTATTCTACAGTGGATGCCCGCGCATGTCGGCATCCCTGGAAACGAAGAGGCAGATTAACTTGCCAAGGAAGGGAGAAATCTCAATAAGGAAAATATCGTCAAGGTCTCTCTTGACGATGTTAATGTGATCGCAATGTTCCGTCTGAGAGAAAACACCATTAAAAAAGACTCGCAGATTTGTGAAATAAATTCAAATAGAGACCTTACAAATATCATTTGCCTCCATAGAAATGGTCACTATCGAGGTATGAAGATCCTGGGAGATGGCAATAGAACCTACCGTCTCTGCAGTACCGTCTATGTTTTGCACACTCATGGATATCTATACTTCTCCCCATGGACACGACACCAACCAACCAATCAGTTGAATAACGGCTATAAGATATTGGGTGAACTTAACAGGTCTGTATAGGGCCGATATTGGGCAAATAAGGGCAATAAAATATGGGGTGAATTTTAATATTTTATATAGGGTAAACATCGACTGAATAGTGGCTATAAAATATCGGGTGAATCGGATATTTCAATATCGATCCCTTAAAATCTTGTTAAACCAAAATTGGTGAATGTTGGCCCTCTGAGTTCTCAAGTTATTTTGCTACTAGGATAAAGTGCCTTTCTTAAAAATCACACAATTTATAATTTTCTATATTGGTTCAATATTGGCTCTTTAAAACCTTTTTGAGTTAAAATGGGTGAATATTGGCTCAATGATTTTCCAAGTTATTTTGCTGCTAGGAATGTTCGGTATCATAGGTTAGAACATTATAAAAATCCATCTTGCTATATTGGGTATCATATGTTAGCCCATAATAAAAGCCCATCATACTATGCTTGGTATGCTAGGATGGCCAATTATAAAAGTCCATCATACTATGTTGGGTAACATATGTTGGCCCATTATAAAAATACATCACATTATGTTGGGCATGCTACGTTGGCTAATTATAAAAATCCATCAAACTCTGTGATGAATCCAAGGCTAGCCCTTTGTAAAAATCAATCATACTATGTTGGGTTTGCAATGTTATCACATTATAAAAATCCATCATACTATGTTAGGTAACATATGTTGGCCCATTATAAAAATACATCACACTATGTTGGGCATGCTACGTTGGCTAATTATAAAAATCCATCAAACTCTGTGGTGAATCCAAGGTTAGCCCTTTGTAAAAATCAATCATACTATGCTGGGTTTGCAATATTATCACATTATAAAAATCCATCATACTCCGTTGGGTACCATATGTTAGCTCATTATAAAAACCCATCAAACTGTATTGGGTATTCTACGTTTGCCAGTTGCAAAAAATCATCATAATCTGTTGAGTATGCTATGTTGGCAAAGCATGAAAAAGTACCGATTTCAAACTTGGTATGTTGGGTAGTTTTATAACAATCTTACAAATGTTGTTTTTCAATGTTTAAATGTTATCAATATTTTACAATCCCGTATAAAATTTTATAACTTAATGTAAATTTTAAATAGTACAGTAGAAAAAAATAATGATTTGCTCTTAAATCATAACGCGGTATGTCCTTTTTGATTTACATGATGGGCCACCTGTGAGTCGACATCCTGAATATTTTCATAGCGCACTTATATAAATCTTTGAACAGTCCGGAAAAAAAAACTAATCTGCCTGAATAACTTTCGTTCTAATGATCGGATTTTCACGAACTAAGTGTCATTCTCAATGGTTCTTGGGGGGTGACCTCAAATATGCAAAATAATTAATGCTAACTATCAATTAAGTTACGAAATCAGACACAAAAACGTACTTTCTCTGAATAAACATATATTTTTTTTTTACATATTGGGAATCGAGACACTTGAACTAGGGGTAGACAAAATTTAAAAAAAATTGGATCGTAATTGGGGTCGCAATAAAGGTTTATATATTTGGCGATAGTTCAGAAAACCGCCAAAAAAAGTCGCCTGCGCAAATGAATTTTTTATGATAACCCATTGACTAATTCAAAAGAGGAATGCTTAATTTTATTAGGTTGCTAGGCAACCAAGCCCTGACTATAAAAAAATTGCAATAATGTTCTGTGATTGCTCGGAGAGGTTTAATTATTTGTTAATAGAAAACATCTCGAAGTTTCTATGCAATAGACAATTTTTAAGCTGATTTCTGTCCAAAAAGCAAAAAAAAGTTTATTTTAATCCCCTTTGAAAAGAAAATTTGAATCGATTTATAAATTATTTATGATTAGGTTTTTAGAATTTAAATATATGAACTTTTTATCTGATATTATTTAGATTATGCTGTTTTTGCTATGTTTATTAGAGGATTTCATACTAAAATAAAATTATCATAACTTATTATAGCTATATACAAAATTTTGGGGATAATCATTTTTACAGCTTTAATCGAGTCTTCCAGGCAAGAAAGTTTGAAGAAAAAAAAAGTGCTTGAAAAAATAAAATGTAAATTGTATAGTAATTCTAATGCACATTCACAAGGTTTTCTATGATTTACGATAATTCTTTTTTCTATAACTCAAGGAATTGCTGAATGTTTAGTGGCATTTTAAAAACATTGAAATATGTTATGTTTAAGAATAAGATATTGAAATAATAAGTTACATATTGTATGATTCATTGTTTAAAAAATTGCTTCATTCTGCTAGATATTTATTTTACATGGTTTTCTTTGGATAAAGATGATTAGCAAATAGCTTCCTCATGTTTCGATACATTCTGAAACTTTCGTTCGCAAATTCAACTTAAAAAGTCGCACAGCATATTCTTCAATTACGATAAGCTACATTTACCACTAATTACTGCTACTATGATTATTTTTGTTTTTTTATATATATCTGATACTCTCTTTTTTAACAGAGCTCGTAAGATCCTTAAGATACTGAAATGCGGGGAAAAGCTTAAAAGATAAAATATTTAATTTCATTAATTTAAAATATCTGGTCTCAAAATTTTAATTTTTAAGTTGAATATAACTTTTACAATATTGATGCCCTTACGTTTTTAAAGAACACATGAATCCTGTTAAAATATTAAAATGCATGTGTTTACTTTAACGAGTGTAAAATCCTTATCAAAATAATTATCAAAGCCCAAATGTAAATCAGTATAATTGACGATAAAAACTTAACTGGCTTCAAAACATATGAAGAGTGAAGTAAAAGTCGACATGTTTCGAGCGTTCAAATATAATCCCCCATTCTGAAGACTTGTCAGGCTTGAATAACTTGTGACTTTTATTATTGGACGCTCAAAACATGTCTATTTCTATTATCATCTATTATTTTTTTTAAATAAATGAAGTTTTTATATTTTCGATTCAGTTTCTTGGGATTATCCATTTAGTTACACAACATATTAAATTATTTCACTCGTTATTAAACTAAGTTTTACATAAGTTATAGGCACAGGTTCTTAGATTGAAAAAAATAATAATTCACTACTTCGTAAAAAATTCAATGCAGTACAACTTTTTTTTTTTTTTGCTGCAAGCCTTAACATTTTAATTTAAGGAAATAAAAATATTCCGTTTACAATTGAAATTTCAAAAGTCGAATGTCGAAATGGGATGTCCCCTAGAACCAGGAATCGAAATTAAATAGTTACAAGGACAACTATTTCAAATAAGTTAGCTTTTCCTACCTACTCGAAGTTGTTTGAAAAGGTATTTATTATATATTTTTTCCAAAGTTTATTCTACATGTATTTTAGGGTATACTTTCGGAGGATTTCAATCGAGTTTATTTTTACACCCTTTACTTAAAACTTAACTTTACTTTTACTTAAAACTATTAAATAATTTGCTTAAAATAAACTATTCAAGCTACATGATTTAGTTTATTTATAGTATAATAGTAAACGGAGCTTCTATCGCATATCCTTAACCTTAATACCGCTATCATTAAATAAATGGAATCAGCTTAGATAAATAATAAAAAATAATTTTTTCCTCGTTTTAATTTTCAAGGAATAATATGTTTCGATCAAACAGATTTCATTCTGGAAATAGTGAAATTATTGAGTAGGTCCCTTGGAGCAATATCATTCTTATCCTCTTTTGACGAAATATAGGAAAAATTAGTTTCCACAGTTTCTGTAAAAAGTATGTTAGCCTTCTTGCCACGTCTTTTAATTTTTTTTTATTAAAATAAGTTTTGAAATTGCGTATTTTTTACAGCATTTTTTTAAAATCAGATGACTTTAAAATTGGCACGGCTTCTGAATCTTCTTACAAGTTTCAATTTTTAGTATTTCCTTCCTAACAAAATAAGGTATTTTCCTGATATCAAATTACACTACAATAATAAATTGGGAATCGTGCTAAAGTAAAAAATTAAACAAAATAGTTCAGTATATTATCAGGAAAAAAATCTACTTGGTATCATAAAGAAAGAGTAAAAGATATAATGAAATAATTAGTGAATAACACGTAGTCAGATAATTAAAAATTTAATTTCACAACTATGATGTTAGGACGACATTTAAGATACTGAGATATTTTAAGACGCTTAAAGATTTGTCTACGTATTCGACCCTCTTTTTATGTTCGGTATCTTTATACTCTTTGTAGTGACTTATACAGCATCAACCCTATGTAAGATAATTTATGTTGAAGTCACAAGAAACAAAAAAAAGACAATCTATAATTTATATTCTTTAATCAAAAAAAAATAGTATGCTTAGTAAATAATCAGCTGTTTTGCATTAAATAATTTTAAACAGCGGAATATTTTTGATTTCTTAACAAGGATTTATTCTTAGCTAGCAGACAATAACTCTTTTAAAAGAAACTTGACTATAATTTAAAAAGGAATTTTACTTTAAAGAAAACCTAAATTAAAGTACTAAAAAAATTGATTAGTATACTAATGAAGAAATAATAAACGCAAAAGGGTAAAGAATAAGATTTTTTAAAAATTTTAAAATTTAAAGTTGGTACAATAGTTCTGTGAAGCACTTTTGAAACACTTTCGGAAATTTCTTTTAATATTAAGATATAGGGTAAACCATGAAGTAAAGGAAAATTTCACAGATATTTTTAAAAAAAAAGATTTTAAACGTTTTAATTTAGATTGATTGGTAACAGTAGCTTACTACCTAACAATAGGAAGTCATCTAACAATGCATTGAGTTAGTAACCTGGTCTTAGAGTCTTCTCTGGAAAAAAGTTTTGCATTTGTTGGTATCTGTTCAACGCTTTGTTTCTTTGACAAAATTATAAGGTCAGTGTTTGTAGATATCCGTTTAAAGTACAATTAATTGCATATAATAATGCTTTTTTTTTCTAATTGTGAAAAAAAGGATTCAAAATATGGTTATTGAAATTACGTTTTATTTATTTTAAGCATCATAACATAAGCAAGTACTGAGATTAGGGGGTGTTTATTAACTGGACAATCAAAGGATGAAAAACCAATGAATAAACAAGTGTTTCTTTATCGGGATTTTTTCAAGTTAAGGAAAATAAAAGAAAAATTTTAATTTTTCTGTACTTTTAGTCATATTATACATCAAATTATGTTAAAAGAACAAAAAACAACTTCTAGCCAGTGAAGGAAAAGGCATGTTCCTTCACTGGGAATAGATTTCCCAGTGAATGAACAGTATGTGTGAAATACGATTTCACATGGATAGTTAGTAGTTCTGCGACATAGAGGACTCCTAAAACTCAGTTAAATGTTGCATGAATAGTTCCTATAACAATTTCATTTCATAATGCAAATTTAATTGCTAAATTTATTTAAAGAATTATAATAATAATTTATTTATTATTTATCTTTATAAACGTAGTGATTAGTTATTAAACTCATACATCATCATACCTTAGACACCTTAATGAACTATGTTTACTGACTAAATATAACAAGTGAATATAATAATAAAAGCTTGAATGGAAAATTTCTTTGTAGGCTTTTGTGCCAATAATTAGCTAAATTATTATCTTATTGCGGTCTTTATAGTCCTGACGGGTACTGGTAGGAAAAATCCACTTAAAGACAATTATCTAGGTGAGAAATGGGTGAAGTTTTTTTTTACGGCGACATCCACCAATAACTCAGCGAAGATAATTTCAAAAGGCGAAACTTCCCTTCGAGAATAATATTCGAAATACCGGTTTTAAGAACTATAGAAGAATCTTTAGGAGGGAAGTAGCCCTGGCATCCTTTTAGAAAGTGATTGCATTTTCAATGTGAACGAAACAAGAGTTAAATACTGCCTTTAAACAGAAAAAATCCTTGGCCCTAAAAATTATAAGGATTTACATTCTAAAGTACCTAGAAAAGAAAAAGCACCTCCATTGGTAGTTTTTCCTTATTGAAGAATTCTTTGAGATATTACAGAATCCGTCCCTGCTATATATTTCATTGGAAAAAGCGATTCATGAAATGAAACGATGACAGCAGCAACATTTTACAAATATATTGCAAATACCCATGGCTAATTAAAAATGCTTTCAAATTCCCTATTTTGCTTGTTCTGGATAGGTATAAATCTCATATCAATTTTAAACAGAGCAAGTTTTGTTCATCAAAACAAATTTTCTGGCTTAGTTTTCTACCTAATTCATGGAAATCTCCCGTTAGATCTTGAAAACAAAAGAATTGCAAAACAATATGTAGAGAAAATTTTACATCCATTTTTAGATAAGATTTTGAGGCATCAACTGATGAAGTTAAAATGCTTTTATGAAATGCGATATTTTTCCATTTGATGTAGAAAACGTTGATTTAACAAATGCATGCAAAACAGACACCAAGAGTTAATGAGCAAGACAGCTTATCAACAAAACACATGCTTCGAGAGTAACGATGCACTATTTCTTCAGAAGTTTGCAAAGGAAATCTCACAAGTTATGTTTCAAATTTTTAAAGGAACATTGACAGAAGAGTTTAATCTCCCAAGTATCCAATAGCCTGTGCTTTTCTCAATATTGAAGATTTTATTTCAAAAAGAACATTTGGTTAATCAAATTTTGGCACTGAAGCTGATACAACTAGCATTGATAATGAAATTATCTTCAAAACTGATTTTGAGATAAGTCCTCTTGAGGCATTGTTAAATGCAAAAACAATTGGTTCCATTAGTAAATGGTAAGTACTGCTGAAGACCCACTAGATATAAGTCAATGAGAGATGGATTTTACTCAAACTTCGAAACTCCTTTTTCTCATTTATTATCCAGTGAGGAAATCTAGAAATGGTACTGGAAAATCAAAAGAAATTTCAAAGATACATTTACATTGGCCAAAAATTTGGGAAAAAAGAGGAAGGTTAAATCAAAAGAAAAAGAAATATATTACTTTTTTGCACTAACCTCAGAAAAAGAACGAAAATTTAAAGAGATTGAAAGAGCTGAAAAAAATTTAAAGCAGAAAGTATGGCGAAGAGGAAAAAAATACTTAAAACGATGAAAAAAAAAGCTTCAAGAAATATGAGGAAAAGAGTAAACAAAAAAGTTATCGAATTGTAATAATAATAAAAACATCATCGGATCACACAATGATAAATATTCATAATCTAGAACGGACTATTAAACTGTGAGAAAAAAAATAAAAAGCATTTTTTTTAATTATGTATTCAAACATATTTTGCTTTCCATTCCATGGCTGAAAAAACGCAACATTTTCCACGTTAACTGTGGTTATATGTTGCAATTCCAAGAAAAATCTTATTTTTAGACATTTGTGTGGCCTATGGATTCCTAACGAGCATCAAATATTCTCAAAATTAAGTGTTCATTCACTGGAAAATTTAGTGTTTAATCACTGGTAAGAACTGTTCCTTCACTTGGTTATCTTACTACTTATTATTTAAGCCACCAAAAGCTTAAAACAATATTATGTAACTTATCTAATTTTTTTTTTACATAATTTGTATTTAATTACAAATATGCCAACACTATCATTTGGCAAAAATTACAAATTTTGAAATTCTTATAATTTTTTTTTTAAAAGCAAGCTAAGCTTAAGTGTTCCTTCATTATTCAGTTTACCCTATAAGATGTTGAGAAATTTGCGATGTTATGAGAGATGCTTAAAAATGTTGACTACGTATTTTTATTAATATTTATAAAATATATATTCAAGAAATTGATAAATATATTATTCCAAATCTGTGCATACGTTTGTATATTATTGAAATTGTATCAGTTATTGAAAAAAAAATAAAAATAAAAAATAGTCACATTAAATAAGCACAATCTGGTGTATAATCATATTCTACCAGAAGCACGCTTTTATAAAACTAGACATTCGTTGACTAAAATGTTTTTTATTAAAAATGTTTTATTCAAGTTTCCTTATTAAATTGCAAATAAATTATTAAATGACTAAAAAGGAAACATCGAATTTTATAGTGTGAAAGAAATAAAATAAAAAGATTAGATTGCGGACTGTACATACATCAGTACAATTGATTTATTAAGTTTTTAGTTGCGTTTTTGAAGCCAATGGGCTTGCAATTCGGGAAAATTTTACTTGCTTTTTCTTTCTTGAGTTCTTAGAGAGCGCCGCAGAGGTGTCAAATGTATCGGCCACTGTAATGATAATTTTATTTTGCTTATAAATAAATTCTTTTCTCTTAAATACTATTGTGACAAACACTTTTAGATTTCTGTACATCGCGATGTGCAACATTCTGTTCATTTTTACAATTAAGTCAGAAATATTTTTACGTCACCAAAATTTATTTAAAAACCAATGTTCTACGCACTGTGTAAAAATGTAACTAGATTTTGTACACTTGGTCAATAGGGTCATACTTGTTGCATGCAAAAGAGCCGCATATGCGAATTTAAAGATACAAACAAAAACCTGATTGGTAAGTTTTTTGCAGGAAAATATATTTCACCAATCAGGTTTTCATTCTCTTATCTGAAACAGCATAAAAGAAAATATTTAATACAGTGTCAATGGTTCTTCAGAATTTTCAGCATGCGTCAATAAAGGCCATGATTACTCTAAAGAGAATGCCAAGCTTATTCGATTATTAAATTATTTACAGTGTAGATCTTGCAATTGAAAATAAAATCTAGAAAACTAAATGAAAAACAATTACAAATTTTCTCTCTCTTCTTTTGGGATGTTTCCCCAGACGATCGATAGTAGCCAATTGTGCAGCTGTGGTGCGACGCCACTGCCTAAATTATATTTGTCTCATGTTCAGTTCCTTTCAACACTCATTCTAGGAAACCCATTAATGTAGCTGATGTGTTAATTTTATAATGAAAATGTAATTTGATAGATCATTTGTTTCACTATTAGAACTATAAATCATTTTAACCAAAGTGAAAATGTCTTTTGGGGTCATTTCCAAAGATGCGGTTATCAGCTTGATTAGGGCCCGGGAGTGCACGGTATGAGTCCTCGTTAAACAGTTCTAGGGTAAGGTGCTCGACTTCGAGCGCAGTTCGTCGATCTACCAAAGCAGGTGAACTAGCCCCTCTTCAGAGGAAGAAAATTGGGAGGGCATGTTTTCGAATCATCCTCAGGGATCCTTTCCTGACCGTCGCCAATAGCCCATTGTGCAGCTCCAGTGGAACGTAAATAAAGTTCCTATCAAAGATAAAAAATGAGTGCCTGATTAAATTGCCATTGTGTCATTAGAAACTGGGATGTCTTAATAGGCAGTGCCCCGGTGTACTCAAAATACTTTTCAGTTAAAAAGGTATTTCGCTACTTATTGAAAATATCAGGAATCCAGAGATTGAGCGGGCTCCACCTAGTGTGTTTGTCCTGGAGTCCCGAAAATCTAGCTGATTAGAAACACATAAAACGTCCCCTACAGCTCTCGTACAGATTTGGCATTTAAATTTTTAACGTCTTAAATTATTTTAAGAATAAATTTTAAAGACTCCATATGGAGCGTAGTTTGCTTCTCCTCAAAATTACACAGTGACTTAAGAACATTTTCGGAAAAAAAATTAACAAAAGTGCTGAATTTTTATTAAAATTATATGCTTGATCAGTCAATTTAATAAATTTTAGAGATCCTTACAATATCTAGCCTTAAGCTTGCAGTAATTTTAAAAGCTTCATGTAGTCAAAAAGCTTTAATAAAATCCCCACATTAGCCTGCAGTATTTTAAAATATGCGGGTACATAAAAAAAAAGAAAGAAAAGAGGAAAGAAGGGAAAATGGTTCGAATAATGTTTACCAATTTTGCCATTATTTTTTTAAGAGAATATCAAAAATTGTTTTCTTATACTGCATGTAAAATTAAAAAACATAGTTTATGCAAGTCAAAAAGAGTTTTAGAATTAAAAGTAAACTTTATGATAACTAGATAAAATACATTTATTTATATATTATCTAATTAAATTTATTTATATATGTTTTTATATGTTTATTTAATATATGTATTTACTTAAAATATATATTATTATTACAGAGATCAACCAGTCCTTAATTTTATAAAAAATACTGACAGAAAAATTAATGCAAGATAGCCAAAAAGAAAAAATAAATAATTAAATTTTTTTAAAACATTTATTTCTTAATAAAATAAATAAATAAAAAATTGAAAGTTTTTCTTAATTAAATTGTTTTTTATCAATTATATTTAGTTCGTTGTGTTAATCTGTTTTTTTTTTCCTTTTGTCGCTGTTCTCATAAATATTTACATGCATTATAAAATGATTACAAAGATTAGTAATATTCCATTGCTTTTGAGAAAGAAAAATTATTTAAGACTTAAAAGAAAGTAATAAAATAACTTTGCATTTTTTTACTCATTTCAATTAGACAATTATCTCCAAACTACGTCAACTTTTTAATCCATTTAAACTATTGCTCGCTTTCGTGATAACTGAACTTTTTTTTTTATTTTGCTCGGTTTGCTTACATGGCAAGTGCATTTCTTGTAGCTGTGGCATCATATGCATGAGGTAAGTCTTTTTATGTTATTTATGAGTTTTACTTTTATTTAAACGAACTTAATCTTTATTATTTATAGTTTATTTGAATTCTATTTAAACAAAGCGTGCGCATGTATTAGCTAAACTATAACGTTGCTATTAGCAATGAGTTACAAACAAGATAGATAAGCTCAGCAGCCTGTTTACATTTAAAGAAAACATTTTTATTTCATTTAGGAAAGATTCTACTTCAGTTAAGTGTTAATTTTTAGTAAGTGATTATTTTAATATACACAGCAAAATGTTGCATCTTAAATATTTATATTACTGTCCTAATATTTTGTTGTATAGTATGTAATAATTTAAATTCCCTGATTGCTCACGTTAAGAAGTATAATAACTTTAGCATTTGAGGATGATATTGAAACAAGGTTAGAATAATTTATATTAAAGTTAATTTACTGTATAAAATTTTACTTCTTCGCAGTTATGATTAGAAT
This sequence comes from Parasteatoda tepidariorum, assembly GCF_043381705.1. Taxonomy (NCBI): domain Eukaryota; kingdom Metazoa; phylum Arthropoda; class Arachnida; order Araneae; family Theridiidae; genus Parasteatoda; species Parasteatoda tepidariorum. The sequence continues at coordinate 99,572,956 of NC_092204.1, read as the reverse complement.
TATGGCTTACTGTTATACTATTCTATTGATATTCAATGTTAAAATGAATGTGATTTGTTAAGAAAAATATTTGTAACAATTGTTTTATTTTACTATTTAAGATACTATTTTCTGATGTAATATTACTTAAGTAGAAATAATAAGTAAACAGATTTTGGGAGTTTTGAATCTCAGAGAAACTAATAGTGAATAATATATTTACTAATTTTCTAATTCAAGATTTATAGAATTACCGGAAATACATTGCAAATTAGAGTCAATAAATGTCATCAGTTAATACAAAAATTTAATTTTTTTTTAAGAAAATGGATAATTTAAAAAAAACAATTACTATCATTAAAACCATTCTTAATTTATCTTAAGCTTTTGTTTCTATCATTGGTTTTCCTTTTATTAGTGTAGGTATCTACTTTAATACCAAATCTAATTCTCTCTTTATATTTGAAATATTACATTAGGAGCAAAGCCTGCAAACCAGATGTGACTGTTGATATGCAGCATGATTTATATTTTTGAACATATTTTATATTTCGTAAAATTTAAGATTTTGTAAATTCCAAAAACATTTCCATGGGGCAAATTTGTTACCTATGCGTATGATTTTAGCGACATTTGTGGAAAAATTGACGACAATTGTCGCCATATTGGCGTGAACTCTAAGAATACCTAATAATATGCGAATTTCTAATTTCATAGAAATTAGATTCGCTTTATTTTACCGATTTCTTAATAAATTCAGGGGAGCTTTAAATTGTTTTTAGAAAGTTATAAGTACCATTTTCACATGGTTTTTAAAGTTTTTTCATATGGTTTTTAAAATCCTGATGAATTGATCACGAAATTCCTACTTATGAATCATGTATTTAATTAACTACTTCTTAATGTGCTCTATTTGTGCAAATTTCACCATAAATTTGAAGTTTTTTTTTCAGCAGTCACTTAATTTTGCATAGCTTGTTATTTTTACGGCGTTCCCACGACCTGGAAAAAAACAAATGAGAGGAAGTAAAGATTTTTCAAGACGACTGAAACATTTCTTTAATTTATCTTTCAATTGTTAATTATAAAATTGCTTCCGAGTTATTTTTTGAACCGATATATACTTTATTTAAATTAAATATTTATGAATATCTTAAATATCTAGATATATTTCAGCCTTGGACCACTTAAAAACTTTCCAAACCTTTGAAACTCTATTTTAATTATTCCATGAATATTACTACGCATCTCGACATTGAATCATACATTAAAATATTACCTTTTTAGCTCCATTTTTTGTGCCGATTTTATTGTAAGTCTAAATTACTTATCTTTAAGACAGTTCCACATAATTTTGGAAATTTCATATTTTTATTTAGATCTTATTACGACACACAAGTTTCAAATGGCAGACTTAAGAAATAACTTTTTGATGCACTTTATCCGTTACGATTTAAATTTTTTTTTACCATATTTTTCAGTAGATGTGGTTATGCATTCCCAAGTCGTTTTAAGCATTTCGATATTTTTATTATGAAGTGCAAATTTTAAATTGGGCGTTTAATTAATTAGCCAAAAACGACTTTATTCACGCCGATTTCATTAATGAAAGCGCGGTTTTTATCCCAATTATTTCTAAGATCTTTCAGGTGATTTTGACTATCCTGTTATTTTAACGATGATGTTATTAAGACATGCGAATAATAAATCGCACATTTAAATAATTACATTATGACACAATTTATTTATGCAAATTTTATCGTAAATTTAAGTTGCTTTTCTCTCGTGTTTCAGGCAGTTAACTCCGTGCATTTGTATGAGGTGTTAAGAATCCTGAAAATGAAACAAGAAAAATTTCGAAAAGAAGAAGAAAATTTGACCTTTGAAGAAAACTGATCAATTGATTTGTTTATTTTTTTAGGATAATAAAAAACGCTTGCTATTTATCATTCATAAAAACTTTCATATTTCATTAAATGGAAATAATACTTGAAATATATTATCAAATAAGTATTGAATCTTATTTTGTACCATAACGGTGTTGTGTCACAACAACCAGAAATAAGACGTGAGTTGTACCAAACAATTTATTTAAACATTCACACGAAAAATCACAAAATATTACCCAAACGAAATATCTCTTCTCAGAAAAAAACTCTCTTTTTCAACAACAAAAAAAAGAACATCACTTCTCGTGTGTGTCTCTCAAGCAACATTATTTTAGCATTACCTCTCGAGGAATTGATGCTTTTAGCTCAGTTGTCACTCTGTTACGTNTATATATATATATATACTTTCATTTTGTCTGTGAGCATTTGATTTTTTTTTTTTTTGATATTAGAATTTCTTTTAAGATCATCTTTAGTGTTACGAGTTATGATAAAAGAAACCGATTTCTTTTTCTCAATGTTTATAATTTTATGTTAAATATAAAGCAAAAAAAAGTGGCTAAAAAGAAACTTGGATTGTACAGTTGTTCTAATGCACATTCACTATGTTTTATATATTTGGCGATTTTTCTTTTTGCTGTAACTGAAGGAATTGCTGAATGTTTAGTGGAATTTTAAAATATTGAAATATGTTATGCTTGAGAATAGCACATTGAAATAATATGTTGCATATTGTATGATTCATTGCTTAAAAATCGCTTCATTCTGCCAGATATTTAAGTTACATGGTTTTCTTTAGATAAAGATGATTTAGAAATAGCATCCTCATGTTTCGAATCATTCTGAAATTTATTTTTGGAAATACCATGAAATGTCGCTGAACATGTTCTTCAATTTCGATAAGCTACATTTATCACCAAATACCGCCACTAAGGTTTATTTGATTTCTTACATATATCTCATACGATACTCTCTTTTTAAACAGAGTTCATAAGGTCCTTAAGATACTGAAGTGATGGCAAAAAATTTAAAAGAAAAAATATTTAATTTGATTAATTCAAAAAATCTGGTCTAAAAATTTTAATTTTGAAGTTAAAGATAACTTCTATAAGTTACAATATAGATGCTACGGTTCTCTTACTTCTTAAAAAACCACATGACTCCTGCTAAAATATTAAAATGCATAAGTTTACTTCTACGAGCATAAAATCCTTTTCAAAACAATTACCTAAAAATAAAACAGTATAAATGAAGATAAAAACTTGCCTAGATTAAAAAAATAGGAAGAGGGAAATAAAAATTGACATGTTTTGAGTGTCTATTCTCAAAACTTGTCAGGTGTGAATGACTTGTGGCGTTAGTTATTGGACACACAAAATATGCCTACTTTTATAATCATCTATTATTTTGTAATCAATGAAGTTTTTATCATTTCGATTCAGTTTCTTGGGATTATTCATTTACTAACACAGCATATTAAATTACTTCACGCGATATTAATATAAGTTTTACGTAAGATAAAGGCATTGGTACTTAGATTGAAAAAAAAAAAATTAATCACTACTTTCTAAAAAACCAAAGCAGTACAATAGCCTGCTAGCACTAATAACATTTTTAGGACATGAAATAAAATTCCATTTACAATAGAAATTTCAAAAGTCGAATGTGAAAATAAAATGATCCCTAGCACCAGGAATCAAAATTAAATAGTTACAAGAAGAGCTATTTAAACAAGTTAGCGTTTCCGACCTACTCGAAGTTGTTTGAAAATTTATTTTTTATTTATCGTATCCAAAGTTCATTTTACATATATTTTAGGGCATACTGTAGGCGTACTTCGACCAAGCTAATTTTCATAACCATTTATGCTTAAAATTATTAAATAATTTGTTTAAAATAAATTATTCAAGCTATATGATTTAATGCGTTTATAGGGCGGACCCATTCATACATCCATTCTTTCTCCCACAGATCGTAATTTTGACCTGAACCAGAGAACGATAAATCCCCAATTCAGTAACCCCAGAGGTGCAATTTGTTATGGGAACGCGGATTGTTTAACCCGGCAGATTTACCGTGCACCAGTCACCATTAACTACACGGGGAGTCTTTGGGCTGCTGGATTCGAACACCCTTTCTCACGAGCGTGAGAACAGCACCAGGCTATCCCTCGCCACAGTACTGAATTAGTTGTGGTAATAGATATAATACTTGCAGTAATATATGTATGTATGAAATATATTAATAAAATGTACTTATGACATTCACAATGGCAATGGAAATTGTTTTTGCTTATTAGCCCCTCGAAACGGATTCGTCGAAAAAGGTATTTGAAACTGACAGGCTTCTTCATAGGGCCTCTTTTATTATTTTTAAATTAATAACAGCAACTTCTATTTATTCAATGTTTAAGTACACGTTATGAAGTTCGAAAGTTGTCGTCTTGACACCGAGTTAATTTATGTTCAAACAAACTTCCAATGCAAGAAATTACAGATTTTATATTATTCATCAATTACGTGCTTTGACAGTTTAAACATGTATACATCGTCGAAGGCAGAAAGCAGCAAACACTTGGAAAACAAATTTAATTAAAGAACTATTAAAATAGGAATTTAAATTAATTTAAACACACTGGTCATGCATTATAAAAACTGCAGGTTGCAAAAGCATAGAATGCTGCCTATGCCGATTTAAAACTTTGAAACATCATCTGCAGAGAATACTCACTCTTGGATTCCATTCTTGATAACTTATTTGGAGGCATTAAATTTGTGAAATTTTAAAATTTGACTTTTTAATGTAGTAATTTTTAAAATTTCTATTAATAAATAGTATAATTACAATACATATCTATTTTAGTTAAAAAAAATCGTGAAGGCCTTCACCATTTGACTTAAACATTGGGTGTTCAACTTAACGTTGCATTTCATTTTGCTGCGCAAAAACTAATATATTTGGAAAAATTTAAATTAGGTGCGTGGAAAGATTTGAGGTGATTATGATGGAATAAAACATTTGATTATTAGTTTGAGGAATATTATTTGTTAAACTTATAGTTAGAAAAAAACAAAAAAAGCAACAAAAAAAAACAATTCGTGGTTCGTTCGGCACCCGCTGAAATGAAAACAACACCACTGAAAGTTTACGATGATAAAAAGTCCATTTTTATTTGTTAAATTAACACGATAATTTTTTTTTTTGAAAGATATCTTAATTTAGGCTTAAGTTATTGCAGCGTTAAGTTCTTCTTTATTAAATTTATCTCATTTTTTTGCTTTACATATTGATTATTTATTCATTGTTGAAGAAAAATTTATTTACCTCTCTCAAGCTCCTTATTTCATAAGCTCGTGCTTGAACTGATGTCAAGAGTAACAAAAAAGAAAAAGAGATTTTATACTGCCAGATAAATCAAAAGTTTTAAAAATATAAATAAACGTATTATATTTTTAAAAGTTAAAAAGAAAAGGAGATTTTATACTGCCAGATAAATCAAAAGTTTTAAAAATATAAATAAACGTATTACAATAAATATCTAAAAAAATGTTTCCTATTTGAACTCCTTTAAATCTTATTAACGAGCAAAATTGTATTTCCCTTATTTCCTCTTAGACAGTCATCTCTATTCCTTTTATGGTTATAGTTTGTTTCAAGTACAGATTATTATTTTTCTAATCCCAACTTTCGTCATTTCGTTACGATTAACATATTGGCCAAAAGTTCTTTCATAAAATTAATATAATTTGTTAGTATATTAGCTAAATGTTCTTTTTGCGGAAAATATCGACTTTTAATGAGGATTAAAAGTACGTAATGATGTATGAGGAGCAATCATGGTGTGCGAAGCGAGAATGGGGTGAAAGACTTTGGTACTGTGACGAATTAAATTTTTCTCATACTTTTCTAAATGATACATGTCATCAATTGAAACTTATTCTTAAAATAACAGTTGTTTTTTATTACCGTTATTGTCTTTAAAAAATACGAAGCGCTTCAAACCTGAATAAAACAAAAGTATGTGCCTCTCAAGGAATGAATGAAATTTCTGCAATTCCAGAAACAATGGGAAACGAGAAGATAGGTAAATACCGTGTGAACTCGAAGAGCAGAAAATGCTAAGAAGATAAAGAACTCAGGTTATAATCAAACTAGGAAAGCAATCACAAAGCAATATTCATGCTTTAACACAAATCCTAAAGAATTGAGAAAACGAGTCGATATACATTGGGCCATACTCCTTTTTAATTTTGTTCAGAATTAGGAACAAAGGTGAGAAATTTATTAGCACGCATTCCATCGCCTGTCAGAAATGACGAACCTTTCCCGATTTGTATGTCAGTTTACTTACGGTTTCATATTTTGAAGCGTTCAGTGTGCTTAGTCTTGTATTTATTACAAAAATAATAATAATAATCTGTTGGCCACTGCTTTGAGTTCAAACCATTGAATTACGTTAAGTAACTATATTTGCTGTTTAGTCATTAACTTGCTTTCTATCTGACAAAGGCGGTTTTTTTTATTAGTAATTATATAGAGTTCATTGATTAGAACTCCAGTTCACTACATTGTGCAAATGATGATGTATATAAGCTTCAAGAACTTATTATTAACTTTTCTTTTATAAATTTTTATTTCAAATTCCTTGTTTTGATCATGTAAAAGAAAAAATGAATAAAATTTCTGTAAATAAAAATAAAAATTTAAATAACTTATGCTTTGTTATTAAACTTCCAAAACCCTATTTTCGATAAGAATAAATTTCGCATTATTTTTGAAAATTTAAAAAAATTGCTTCAGTTAAAGATTTTAACAAAATTAAAAGTCTTGAATATAAAAAATTTCTTTTTAGAACTATATTTAATTATAATGATATTAGCAAAAACTTAGGGAAAATTCATATATCCGAATATAAATGTCACTGTGACTAAGTGAAATATTTTGAATTTGTTGATAAATAGCATAAACATATTATTATTGTTAATTTAAATATTATATAAGACTTAGAACTTTGGAATTTAATGGTAAAAGGCTCAACATTTTGACCCATTTACCATGCATCAATTAATAAAATAAATGTGTTTTAAAATATCTAAATAATTTTTGTTTAAAGATATCAAATAGATTCTATTGCCTAGTTGGTAGGGCACTGGGCCCATGACCAGTGGGTCTTGGATTCGGTCCCCCCAGGCCGAAGACTCTCCGTGTAGTAAATGGTGACTGATGCACGTTAAATCTGTCGAGTAACAAAGTCCTCCATGTTCCCATAACGCATCATACCTCTGGGGGTACAGATCGAGGAGTTCCCTTGTCTTCTGGATTGGTTCAAAATTACAAGGTTATGGAGTTGAACATTAGTAGTCGGAAACCCAAAAACTGGGTCGGCTGTTCAACGATGGATATGAAATAGATTCTCGTTGCCTTTAGGAATGTTAACAGAGTGAATATAGATTTTTTATTTTTGCTTTACAAATTTTGTTTTCAATAGTAAGAAAATTTTAAATGACAATAAAAATTCAATAGATGTTTCTGAATGTTTAAAAATATTTTATTTTAATAATTTTTCTTCTTTTCCTTTCTTTAATCTTTATCATAATATTTTCCGTGTTTTCTCTATATTTTTAACTGATTTCGCTTGTTTTATATACTTTTGCTTATATTCTGTTAATAAAATTTATCTTCTAAATATTTTCGCTTTTCTCTCTTTTCTTTTTATCCTTTTTGTTTTTACTCTGCTATACATGCATATATATATATATATATATCTCTANTTCTAAAAACAAATACACGAAATCCTGAAATCTATTTGCAATAATTAAAATTCGGAAAATGTTCTTTTTTCACATTATAAGACGAAAATGCTTGTTAAAAGATTTTGAATTCTTTGTTGATGATACAAAAAAAATCTTAAATTTACGGAATATATATATATATATATATATATATATTCCGTAAATTTAAGATTTTTTTTGTATCATCAACAAAGAATTCAAAATCTTTTAACAAGCATTTTCGTCTTATAATGTGAAAAAAGAACATTTTCCGAATTTTAATTATTGCAAATAGATTTCAGGATTTCGTGTATTTGTTTTTAGAATCGATAAGAGAACATGTCAAAACAATATGCTTTGCAAACTAAGAACGAGATGGCCTTTATTTAGAGAAAAGATACTGTTTGGAGATTCCTAATTAAACGAGTTAATTAAATATAAATTAATATCATAAATTACGTTTTAGAACATATTCTGTGAAGACGGGTGTAAAATTTAAACAAGGTTAGCATAATCTAAGATGAATTTAGTATTATAATAAATAAAATACAAATTCCTCTGGGAGTACTGAATTGGGCATTGATCGTTCTCCGGTTCAGGACAAAATTACAATCTGTGGATGAATGAATGGGTTTACAATATAAACTAGTTGTGTTCTGTGGGCCATTGTTATGTGTGGCAGAAGTTGTGCTCTTGGCAATAGATGGCGCCACTGAAAAACTGCAAAAGCACCCTCTGCCTTAAATTCGCTTGGTTTCACCAAGCAGGCTTTTTGATATTGGCTATAATACATAAGAACAACAACATTAAAATAAATAAATGCCTTGAGATTTCTGATGCCTTTAAAATATAGTCAAGTAGTAAACATATTGTTATTAGCATTATTTTTGAGAAAATTATCAATTGTATTTTCAGATATCGTACAGAGAGAGAAATTTTTACACATTTGTCGTGCTCTAACAATAGAAAAGGTTTTGTATTTTTCTGATTTCTAAATCTGGAACCCTTTGACAAAGTCAGCTTCGGTTGTCATTATTACATAGTTCATTTTTTTCTTCATATTTATCAATGTTTTCTACTTTGTTTACAATTTTCTATGTTTTGCAAGATAATTTTTTAAGTTGACAAAGCTGGCCAAGTTAATGTTATATAATTTTGTAAACAAAACTGAGTAGGGAATGTAAAATTTCGTACATATTATGTATCTAATTATGATTGGAGAATGGCCTTGTATTATACATGCTTTGAAAGATACTGGCGAATCGAGTAAACATCTACCCTCAGTTCTCTTATGAAAATTAAATAAAAATGATTAAAAGCACATTAGAATTTTTCTCCAACGTCATCTCTCCAACGACAGGTTAATTTCGGTCGAAGGCAGCTAGACCCTTAACAAAGATCAGTGGTCAGCTATGTATTATTTTCTCAATCAATGTTGAATTCCATTCCTTTGCAATTTTGGTCCCAACCTAAAAGGCAAGGAGACTATGGGATCAAGCGCTGGGACAAACTAATTCTCGCGAAAAACTTTTTTGATAAAACTTACTTACATTTGGAAAACGAGAGTTCTATCTCCTCATCCACCGCTGCTTCATATTCGGGTATATACTGTAATAACTGTTGTGTAACACCTATTGAATTGTGGTGTAATACCAATGAATTTGATGTTATGGTCATTTGGTGGTTTGGTGTTATGGGCTTCATTTTAAATCAAATTGTCAAATCGTGCGTTCTTATACACTTCAAAAAGTGCAGTTATGTCGTAACACCAATAATCGATAAAGATTTTACCTATCTGCAGCTCGTAGGTGAAGAAGGTAGTGTTTTTCGGAGTCTCGTAAATTTGACAAATAATTCATGCATATTTAAGCAATTAAACTAAATCCTTATGGGAAATGTTGGTCGGGAATATTTTGAACCTATAACAAATGCTTTCGGATGATTAGGAGTTTAAAGGCAAATAATTGCGCAATTTCGAGACAGTGAGAATATATTTGGTAACATAAAGTGAACTGGTTATATATGAGTGCTTTTTATCGGATTTATTTTTAAAACTGATCGTAGCAAAGTAAGGTTTAATCCTCTTTACTGATTCATTGAAAATATTAATAGTGGCCGATAATTTTCCAAGTGATTTCAAGGAGAGATTTAACAAACTACTTCCGTAAAGTTTTATAAAATGCATACATGTTTCAAGTTGAATAATATGGATATTTATGAACTCATAAGATTTGCTCATATCTGCCAATTGTCTAAAACAATTTTGTAATATTTAAAATCGCTTCATTTCGGTTTTGTGCGATTTCACATTAATTATTCATATTAGATAGATTTCATTCTGTCTGTGAGTGTTTAGTGGATACTTAGTGCGACACCAATCTTGTGTAAAGTAGTAACAACTTTTTTTGACATTTAGATGAACGAAAATATTTTATAGTGTAGCGACTAATGGCTAAATTAAGAGCAAGTTATCTTGATTTCATATATCATGTTTCATACTAGCGAAATTAATAATAATAATTTACTTTACTTAAATTCTTTACTTTCTTACATAAAATAGAGTAAAGAGATACTTTAATTTCTTATATTCATAATGTTTATTTTTCGAAATGAAATTAATCGTCCTATCTAATTTTATAAGTGAGAAAATTATGTATTTATTAATTTCAGATCAAACTGAATGCATGAAATATTTAGATGAAGACTGAGTATAAAATAAATTCGATTTTGGTGACAAATGATAGGCATTTTAATTGAGTTTAAGTACTGTCCCCTTCGGAAACCTAATTCACGCAATTTCATTTTAGCTTTAAGCCATAAAAAGTATTTGCTTTTAAGATGTAAGTATTGTTTGCAATGATATATTCATTTGCCTATATAATAAAGAAAGATTTTTGAAATTAAACACATTACATTAATCCATATTAATCTATCGACAGGTAAATCTTTCAAGGAAATAAACAGAGTTAGATGCTAAACCAAACCAAAAATGCCCTAAGGAATTTTGCGATTTATCAAAGGTGACAAGTGCATATTGGAAATAACAAAATAGTTTTAAAAGCTTTCAAAACTCAAATGTTCATTATTTATTTTTCATTTGGAAACAAAAATAAATTTATTTTAAGTTTTAAAAGCAGAATTAAATTCTTTTGGGAAATCAAAAATTATTATGCTCAATTTTCAGAGTCAATTATTTTTATTTTTATAAATATTAGAGCGATTGTAATCCTTGATATTTGCGGTTTTAGCAATACGTATGTTACTTGTATACAGGATGCATGAATATGGAATTAATAAAATTTGTCTTTTTATATTAATTAGCAAAAATTGATCAGCTATGTACGCTTATCTGAATAACGTATTAAATAAATGTTAATTAATATTTTTTTATTTCAAATACCATTAACTCAACAGTACAAACGATTTTACGATATTTTAAACTTAGATTTAGATGAAGACGACGCGATATTTTAAACGTACTTAGAACTTCAGAACTTAGACGATATTTTAAACTTACTCTTTGTATAATTAATAATATTTATAAAATGCTTATTAAACAAAATAATTGCCGGTTAATAAGTTTAGACACCAATTCGAATAATATAGACTAGTAATAATGTGTAATTAAAATGTAGAGTAATAAGGTTATATCATAGAATTACGTTAAGTAAAAGAAACAATCCTTTCAGTTTTAAATTCTTAATTTCGAAATATAAATGGAATCAAAAACTTAAGAAAAACAGAGTAGAATAAGAAAAAAATCTATAACAAGTAATAAATATGAATTTGAGATACAGAAATAATTTTTAGGAAAAAAACAAAAAAACTTATTTACATATGTATATATACACCGAAGAGCCAATACATTATGACCACCCTCCATCTATAACAATGGGCTCGCCCAGGTTTTCATGGTTTCTCGCCCAGGAACAATGTTCTCATGGGGCACATTAGGACACATAATCCTCATAGAACAATCCCTGATCTCTGTAAGGTACTTGAACATAGTTGTAGACCAGGTTCACCCATTCATGGCAACAGTTTTTCCTGCGGGGGATGGTGCTTACCAACAGGATAATGCACCATGTCATAAGGTTCGAATCGTCATGGATTGGTTCGAGGAACATTCCAGTGACTTTCATGTCATGTCTTGGCCCCCAAATTCACCTGACCTTACCTCTTTAAAGACCAAGAGGTCTGAAGAAGTCCGGACTACTTAACGACCTTCTTGGACCTCTTTAGACCTCTGAAGATGAATGAGTATTAGTGATTGGGAGGGGATGAGCTGCTTGACAGTGATGTGTAGGAACTCATCAAAAGTAATTAATTGTAATGAAAATAGCTTATCAAATTCGATTTCATTTTCTTTAAGCAGCAAGTTATTTACTCTAATTGTAAACCACAGCTTTTTAATCATTCTTTACTTTCTTACTGCAGTTATAATTTTCAAATCAGCTTGAAATTAAGCTTATTGTTTTGTTTATTGCTTTAATTTAGTCCCTTATAGCAAAACACGACAAATGCAAAGTTATTAAATGACATTGCTGATATGAATTTAATTGAATTGAATAATCTTACAGTGAGTCATATAATAAATAAATAAATTTGTGCAAAAAAATTTTGTGTACTGGATCAGATAGCAGCAAAAAACATCTTGATAAAAAGTTTATCTTCAAGTCACGATACATAATAGTATGTATTATTTGGATTTTTCTTAATGGTGCAATTTTAATTACTATTCACTCATTTGAATACTTAAGTCAAATTGCTAGATACATTAGTTGACTTAAAAATTGAACAAATTTAACATAATTATTTTAGTAATAATAATAATAATAATAATAATCAATAATTAANATACATGCATTGATATATATATACATATATATATACGTCACGGTCAATGTAATTAATTGGTTATTAATAATAACCAATGAAGTTTGGTAAATGCAATTATCCCGCGTTTTTTTATGTGTTGGCAACGGCATGACAAAATAAGATGATTGTTTATTTTAGAATTTAGGCATATATATATATATATATATTTATATATATATACAGAGAGAGAGAGGGAAAATGACAAAATGAATAGATTTATTTATTAGAGAAAAGGTATATAGAGGACCTTTTAAATCATGTGTTGCTAAAAACTAGTTTAAATGCAACAAATTGAAGATTTCTAATAGAAAAAATCATCAGTCAGGGGAATATCTAAAGGTGATTTTCCTTGATCATCGAACGGGGAATGGATAGTAAATCCAGTTCTTTTGTGACTAAGCTGGAAAGTGATAGGCATTGACAATAGCAACTTATCTTGTTTGAAAAATACTTGGAATCTGTTTTCATTCTCTAAACGCCGCAATTATTTGCTGTACCATTTAGTAGTACTGTCATATGATAAGTTGGTTAAGTCTGTGAATGAGTGCAAGTGGTTAAATAGAATTGACAATACGCTCATTTGTAATGCTAAATCTAAATCAATAAATAGTCTACTTAAATAAATAAAAGATTTAATTTAGTAGCAATTTTAATAGTTAATCGCTAATCACAAGAAATAAAAATAAATCCACCAGCTAAAAAGAGCCATACCTTATTTTAAACGTTAATTTTTGTGTTTGATTTCATACTCTTCTGAAAACAATATTATTATTGAATTCTAAGAACAGTATTATTATTGCTGAATTAACCGATATTTATTTGTTTATAAAAAGAATTTGTTAAAAAAAGAAAAGTTTATAAAGGAAGTTTTGTAGCCAGATATGAATTTCATACTATAACGAACAGTTTAAGTAATATTTTTTCATGCTTTAATATATTTCAGACATTTTATGTAAATATAACTTTGAAGGTGTAGCATATTTATTGATGGAACTAACATCATTCAAAATAGTTCAGACTGGTTCAGATTCATATATTTCATTTATCTGTATTTCAAAGAAAATATTTTAGATATACAATTAAATAATACCAAAGATACCATCTAATTATACCTAAGAGAAATCTAGGCTTCTTAATTATTTAAAAATATATAGATATTTACCCCTTGGATGAGTATGATATAAAGAGAAATAGCAAATATTTCTCTTTATATCATACTCATCTCTTTATATCATACTTATCAAAGAGAATTGCAATAATTGTGAAAAGAAATTATTCTATTTAAGTAAATTTTATTTTTCAAACAATATTATTTGTTTCCGCTGCAGGTTTAATTTGCTAGATCAATGAATTAAAATATTTCATTTAAATAGTACTAACTCTGTATAGAATGGCCAAAAAATTTGTAATTAATAAAAAAAATAAATTTGAAAAGTATTGCGATTTCCATCTTTTTTAGTTAATTTCTTAATATTTCAAACAATCGGTAAAAATTTAAATTACTACACAATACTTTGTTAACGTTATAATATTCCTCATTCAACATTGCTGTCATAATCTCATTAGCTCTAATAATACGATATAGAGCCATTGTGGCTCAGGTTACAGATCATTCGCCTTCCAATGAGGTATACCAAGTTTGAATTCTATAGCGATGGCTAGTCGACGCGAATTTCGCATCTGGCTCGCATTGGCCACAGTGCTGACCTTAAATATCCTCAGTGGTAAACGGATCATGGATTAGAGTCCCCCTGCCATCAGGCTAACCTTAGGATGTTTTCGTCTTTTCCCTTACCATGTAACGCACATGCGGGTCAGTTCCCTTCAAATAGTTATTCACAAAGGCAAATTTGATCGAGGAGTTCTGTTATCTTCTGGATTCGATATAAAATTACAAGGCTACGGAGCTGAACATTACTCTTCGTAAGCCCAAAATTAGGTCGACTGTTCAATGACGGTAAGAAAATAACATGATGTGCAAGTTAAAATATTAAATTTAAAAAGCTCATGGGAAAAGTACTGAATGTAAAGTCTTTGTGCTAATATATTGTTTTAAATTACTTGTAAGAGAAATTTGTTATTTACCTTTATTAAATATTGAACTGTGGAAGTAAATATTAAAGTTTCATTAAAAATTACTTATAACTAGTGACTAACTTGTACATTTTCCCTCGTTTATTGTTTTAATCAGTTATTTTATACTATTTCATTCATTTCGTTCACACAATGGTGCTAAAAGATAATTGAATTTAAATAATTGAATATTTCACGTTAAGACGAGGAGACTTTGAGTTGAATTTAATGTAGGGTTTACTGACACAAGTTCAGAGAAAAGACATGCTGCGTCTAACAAACGGTTTTAAAACAAAACAAATCATCATCTAATACCCAATTTGGAAATGTAATCGTAATTTATTTTAACTGTTAAATTGTAATTCAAACTAAAAATAATTTTTTTCCATGTCATTTTGATGCATTATTGTTCTTTAAGGTATAGTTCAAAACAGTTTCATTGCATTTAAAATTAATCTGTATAAAAAGGAATAACTTTTTTATGTATATTATAAATATTGGTCATAATTAATTGTTTTCAAGCTGCAATAGATTTTTAACACTAAACGAAAAATAAAAAAGGGCATCAAATGCGGTTGTGATATTTCTGCACATTGAACTAGGCATCATCCGAAATAAATATGAAAATAAAGTTTCACTGCAACTGAGAAACTTCTTATTGCAAATGTAGCTAAGCAAAGTTTCAATGAATTAAAATGTGCTTGTATGAATTTAAAAAGAAGGGATTTTTAAAGTATTCAAAATTATGTTTGGAAGATGTATAATTTACTTTTACGATGATTATCTGCATCTTTAAATGTGAAAAATAAAGAATTAAAAAATAAAATAAAAACAAAATAAAGTAAAAAAAATAATAATAAAAATAAATTTTTATTAAACTTATGAAGATTTAAAAATATTTAAATATGCTTCCTTTTTAACCAACGAAATTAATTAAATTACGTTTTAATTGAAAAAAATATATCACAGCAATTGCAGCCTTAATTAATTTTAATAATAAAATAATTTCCTTTTAAAAAATTCATAGTTAAAAGGAAAAATATAAGACAATTTTCCAAATTTTTTTTGATAGAAAAGATTTTACAAATGAAATATTTTTTGTCCATTTGAACCAAACTGATCCCATTTTACTTACAGAGCTAAAGTACACCTACAAGACAACTAAAGTGTACATTCAAATGAAAATAAATAAATACTGAATGAAGACAGATACTGATAAATTGCAGAAACTTGTATCATAAGCAACCGACTTGATGTTGGAGAAAACAGATGAAGTTAAATAAATAATATTAAAAAAAAAGATATCCGATAAGTCAGACATAAGATGTAATTTCCGTTCTTACTAAAGAAAACACATTTGTAAATATACTCAAATTTTTTCTTTACAATAAAGAAGATTATAGAAAAGAAATGAGTTAATTTTTACCATATCCCATAAGCATCTGCTTTTTCTTTCAAAATTTACTTCAAAAAAAAAAAAACTTTTTATTTAAACTCAAATTCTTCAATTTGCAAGTTTTTAACGGTATTTTAAGAATCAGTTTCCAGTTTTAGCTTCTCTTTTTTCGTTTAAACTCAAATTTACTTCGAGAAAACTGCATTTTCGACACATTTCCGAGAAATTTTTTTTCTTCTTCTTTTGCATGATACAGGCATTTGAAAATGATCTGTTTTAAGAAAAAATAACCCCAAATTTAGAAAATAAATAAAATAACAAAAAATTAATGTATAAATAAAAGGAAGATATGGAGAAAAATAAAAAATCTCATTATTTACTTAATTCCTGCTTTTTGAACAGAAAAACGTAAAAAAATAAGCAATGTTCACAAGCCAATTGTTAGTTTGAATGCCATGAAGCAAGAGTAGCCTTTGATTTATTAGTGACGTGAGCGAGCAAATGACCTGCTGTGAAACAGAACCCCCAACAAAGTGGGTGAGTGCATTTGCCATTTTTCCCTTCTGAAAAACTGAGGATGTTAACGATGGTAAAATTTCCACTGCTTGGGTCGTTAAAAAGTTAATCCAATAGAGCATTTGTGGTCCTACTTGGAAAAGCAAATTCGTGCTGCCACGCTAGGGAATTTCAAGACCAGTTGGTGAGCGCTTGGTATCAAATACCTCAGACTACCTATCAGCAACTTGTGGAATCAATGCCACCGCGGGTGCTACCAGTTTTGAGGGCTAAAGGAGATCCTACATGTTATTAGAAGGGTGGTCATTATGTAATGGCTCTTCGGTGTATATATATATATATATATATATATATATATATATATATATATATATATATATATATATATATATATATATATATATATATATATATATATATATATATATATATATATATATATATATATATATATATATATATATATATATATATATATATATATATATATATATATATATATATATATATATATATATATATATATATATATATATATATATATATATATATATATATATATATATATATATATATATATATATATATATANAGTTTAACGAGGACCAATACCGCACAACCTCGGTCCCTACGCAGACTGATCCAAGTGGTCACCCACCCGCACACTGACCGTAGCCAGTGATGCTTGACTTCGGTGATCTGCTGGGAACCGTGTCTTAACGATCAGTCCACTGCGAGAGAGAGAGAGAGAGAGAGATTATTTATAGAGAAATGTTTATTATTTATAGAGAAAGAGATTAAATAATATAATAATTTTACTCTTAAATGTGAGGAAATGTGTTATGCATAATAAAGCATGACATTCAGTATATGCATGAAATATGGATCACTTTTGAAATTAGGTCTCTAAGTTGAGATTGAATTGACATTGAAACAGCTTTACCAGATTAAGGAAAAATAAAATTAGGTTTACAAATTTACGAAACTAAATGCCTATCCAATGTCAGGCTCTTTATTTAGTTTCCGTATGAAGCTGAGCCTCTATGTTTCAGAGGAGGAGAAATTCTCCTGGTTACCATGGCAACTCTACTGCTTGCTCCTTCGTTCGAATTCGCTCTGTACTTCATTCTTTCGCTTTTTTTCTGTCATGATAATCAAATTATTATATAATAGAGCAATACAATGAATAATTTCTTTTTATAAGGTTTATAAAGTGAAGGAAAAAATCATTGCGCACGCATGACTATTAAACAAAAATGGCGAGTGTTGAGAATTCAAACGAAAGTAGTGCTTTTTTGTTATTTTTGCTTTGTTGTAAACATAAAAATATTGTATGGCTATTGGTTATTGCAGTGCTGTTATTATAGGAAGAATAGCGATGTTAGCAAACATTTATATATTATTGCAAAGGACTAAAATTGGTGGTTGTCAACTTTCACCAATAAATGTCAAAAATTGCACAGTCGCTTTGGTAAATGGCCAAAATATATGCTAGACCAGATTTGATTTTAATTTCAAACTTACTCTGGTCCGGTATTCCTTACACTGATGCTTTAAGGCAAGATAAAAAGCAAAATTAAAGGAGAAATTTACTTACTCCATACGGCGAACCGTAAGGTAAAAATTTTGAGAAAACATGAAAAAATTAAAGATTAATGAAAAAAGAATAAGAAAAATTATTAAAATAGATATTTTAAAAAAATTAAGGAAATATATTTTAAAGAGCCGGAAAACAAAAAAAAAAGATATAATCTCTTCATTAGCTCACACGATTATGTCCACAAAAGTGTGTGCTGTTTAAAATTGTATCAATACAGCCAAAGCAAAATAAATTAATACAATAGTGTGAGGAGCACTCAAAAAAATTTTAACAAAATAGAACACATTAAGTAAAAAATATATGACGCAAAAAAAAGAAAAGAAAATAGGATGTAAAGAAAAACAACAGAACAAAACGCAAAAGGATATCTATAAAGCGAGTAGTGAATTCAAATGAACTTACATGTAAGGGAAACTTTCAAGAGTGATTCAAAGTACTTTCGTAATAAGATTGCCAGATTACAAAATATAATAACCGAAGCGCAAATGAAGCTAAAAACGTAAATATAATGGTTTTCTTTTATTGCTCCTTCTTACTGCATTGCTGAAGAATGTTTGATTTATTAGTTACAATGGAATGAACCAAAAATGGATATGCGCAAGGTAATATTGAGAGGGAGAGAAACATGATTTGCCCTTTTTGTACAGATTTTTAGAAACGGATTTTGCCCGAACTGGATTTGCATATGGTAAAATATAAATATGTATGGTAAAAATATAAATTAACAAAGAAGTTTTAAACAATTTTATTGTTAATAACATACAATTTACATACAATTATACATCAATAATATTACGTAGAATTTTATTATTTTGCGATCCATATTTTTTTATGTTTTTAGAACTACCTGAACCCTGTTAATAATAAAATACAGGTGTTTACTTTTACGAGTATAACATTCTGATCAAAATAATGAAAATCATCCAAAATGTAATAAAGTATGCTTGATGGTATAAACTTCATTGACTTCAAACAATAAGAAGATGGTTATAAACATCGACATGTTTAGAGAGCTCAGAAATAAACGAACATTGTAACCAGCGCTGAATCAAGAAAGTAAAAGTGATTTGAAACAGAAAATATGAAGTTGCCAACGAAAAATGTAAAATAAATTTGAAAAATAAAATTGGAAAAACCACAGTATCCAAGAGAGAAATAGGGATAAAAAAAATATAGAAAAACTGCAAAGGTTGAGAGAGGCAAATCTGAGCAAAATCCATTTCCACGTGCTATGAGAAGATGGTGAGGAACTAATGCATAGAATCGAAATTTTTTTTTTCAAATAACTATTTTCCTCATTCATGTCTAAACATATGATTCAAATTTTGCTTTTTTCAGAGCTTTTTTCTTTTGAAGTTAATCAAGTTTTTATCTTTCAGCTTCAGTTTCTTGGGGTTATTCATTTAGTAACACAGTACATTAATTAAAATATTTAAGGTGATATTAAAACGTGATTTACGTTAGATAATGGGTACGGTTATTAAATTGAAAAAATAATAATATATCATTCGTCGCAACTTTCTAAAAATCAATGCATTACAATTTTATTTTATTTTTGTCCATTACTTTTTTTAAACTGCTGCTTTGAAGAAAAAAAGAAGCATTTTTTTTTAAGCATGTTAAGCATTTCCATCTACAAGTGAAATTTCGAAATTCGAATGAGACCCGTCTCTTTGGGATTCAAAGTTAAATAGTTACAAGGCCAATTATTTTGATTTAATTAACGTTTCCTCTGCACGTGAAATGTTTTTAAATCACATTTTTTATTTAAACTTAGATTATACTTCTGGGCATATTTTGAAACAGTTTATTTTTTGCTTTCTTTATTATTATTTTTTTTTTGCTTATAATTAATGAAGTTATATGACTTAAAGCATGTTATAATATGATGATAAATAGGGAATTTTTCTCACTTTTCCTCATCCTTTTTTGCCTCTCTCAGCAAAATAAATGAACCTCAGTTTAAACAAATAGTACTATAATTGTTTCTAACTGTTTAAAGCAATAAAATGTTTCGTGCAAGCAGATTTCAGTTATGGGGTTAATGAAATCAGTGACGTTGCTCAATTAAACTGCAATGAATTAATAACATTCTTGTCTCGTCATCAAAGTATAAGAAAAATTTCTATATATAATTTCTGAAAAGATAAAGTTTGCTTAAACAATTTCCTGAACACAAAAAAAAAAATTACAGCTCTGAAATAATTTGTAGTCCAAAATGTCTTATAATGCCTTATTTTAGTATTAAGAAAAAACTAAGGTTATACAAAGAACAATTTTTTAAAATAATTATTCTA
This sequence comes from Parasteatoda tepidariorum, assembly GCF_043381705.1. NCBI lineage: Eukaryota > Metazoa > Arthropoda > Arachnida > Araneae > Theridiidae > Parasteatoda > Parasteatoda tepidariorum. The sequence goes on along the minus strand of NC_092204.1, from coordinate 99,552,557 downwards.
AAAACTTGCAAGATTACGGAAACGTTTTACAATTTTACATTTGTGTTTGCTTTTTAATAAAATAAGGCATATTGAGTATTTTTCCCACAAAATATTTTATGAATTGTACTAAAGTTGATAAATCATATTAACAACTTTTTTAAGAAATTTTATCAAATTTTTGCCAAATTCCACATCTTGAGAAGGATTGTCAGACATTATTTTAGGAATTATTTTTCGAAACAAAAATTTTTTTTTGATAATCTGTTAGTTGATTTAGAAGAATTCGCAACAATACTTTGGTTTTGGCAGGTAGTAGGGGGTGGAACCCTTAATTAAATTTATGCATACAAGAGAGTGGAGAATAGATTCATTATATTACCTAATTTTAAATTAACTTATACTTAATCTTGACCATCACTCAACCATGCATGTCATTCAAAAGTGAGATTAATTGTGCAAAATGGGAAAAAGTGCGGATTGTGAATTTCTTTTAAAGTAAACTTAGAACAAACATGGTTTTACTACAAATATCTTGCGTCGTCTTTTATATCAAAGGATATAAATATAAGTGAAAACTTCTGTTTATAAACAGTTAAAACAGACATAATATTTTAATAATTACTTGCAAAAGTTTAAAAATTCATTCATATCATAAAAATAGTGGTAGTTATGGATAGTTTACTTAATTAAAAATAAATGTAAAAGTTAAATGTTTTGACTACTAGTATTTAGCTTTTCCTAAAACCAGCAGTATTTGCATTGATTCCAGTTATTTAATTGAAGACCATTTGATACATTTCCTTAATATTCCTCCAAAAATTCTAAACCCAAAATTCGAATCATGATTTTTCTTTTATATCGGAAATAAACCGTGTCCCGAAAAATTATTTTTCATGTTTTTTCTCAGTTTTCAATATATTATCGAGTTCAGTATATTATCGAGATATTTCTCCAAAGAGTAATTCAGATTTCTTAACATTGCGAAATAAATCGAAAATGAAGTTCGTTACCACTTGTTACTAAATTTGTCCGCGCATTAATCCTGAAGAATACATAAAGAGAAGATAATCAATTTCTAATTCCCTTGAGGAGAGAGGTAAGAGGTTCTTAACGAATTTTTTTAAGATTTCAATTTCACTCTACAGATCAAAGCACCTTCTTTTGCTAAGCCAGGAATTCGTAGGAAATGTCAATTTAAAATATTCAGATTCTCCATTACCAGGAAAGGTTCAGACTTTGGATGATTCAGTGGAGCATAGGAGTAAATGAAATTTGTTCAATAGAAATTAAACGATTTCCAAAATAAAATGTATAATGCAAGCGGAAATATTTCACACGAATTTTCTTATTGAACACAACGGATCAGAATCACGGTTCCCTTCATTTTAACGATAATTATAAAAAGGGAGATTTTTCATGCATGGATTACATTTTGAGAATGTAACAGTAGATTTTTGGCTCTTATGCGAAAGTAATTAGAAATGAAAGGGAATATGAAAGGGAATTTGCTGCATGAATATCCTTAACTTAATTAATAGTCATTCAAAAGGGAAAATTTAGAGACTTTGATATGTTCCAAAATATGTCACCGTTCAGATGATTGAGAATAATTTTTAGGATTTTTCAATGAGTATTTTTCTAAGTATTATCAACCATTAAGATCAGAAAACAATCTTTTAATTGGCATCTTGACTTTTTATGGTTATTTGTGAAAGAACAATTTGTACAATAAATCGAATCTATTGTAAGCTTATAATTTAATATAGAAAAACAAGTATGAAACATTCTATATAATAAAGATTTTCGATTAAATGGCAGTTCAAAAGGCGTAGATAATGTTTATTTCTAAAAAAAAATGTTGCCTGATGATATATTCAGAATATTAGTTTATTAAAAATTGATTACTTGAAATTTATTTAAACTAAGTTTTTGTTTCAGATTGACAGTGTTTTTAAGTCAAAGATAGACCACGGATATAAATTTTAACAGATTTAAAATTAATTTTGATTAAATCATTATTTGTTATATTTAGTCAATAAAAGAAGTTAATTCTTACTTTTTAATTGAATTTCCTGTGATTCATTCATAACTATCAATGGCACATTCAACCTCATGTGTTGGAATTGAATGGGATAAATTTTTTGTTTATCTATTATTCACAGTAAGCATTTTCTAATCTAATTTTTATAAATTTTTCATGTAACCAAACATATAAAATAAAATTAAAATTTTGAGGCAAAGAAACCAAATTGAAAATATTACAAAAATAACTGAAAATTGACTCATTTATGACCACTCTCTCCTATGAGGGATTTCCTGTTTTAGGAAAAACAAAAGTGACTTTGTTTTGTTGAAGGAAAATTGTTTAATTTGTTACATGCTACCATCTTTAAAGCCAGAAAAAAAAGTTTACTAGTTAGTCCTCACACTACAGACTCCGGAAAAAGCTGTAATGTAAATGTTTTGAGATTTATAACTTCATTGTTTCAGAAATTCGGAAATTCTCACTGCATCATTTTTTAAAAATGTATAAATAAGTATTTCACATAAACTAATTTATATGAGCACTCATTAGACTTAATATTCATTCGACAACAGAATTAAGGACATAGTTTAAAAAAAAATAAAACCCAAATAGTGTTTTGCTATTTATAAGTAATTTTCAGCTCATTTTAAAATGAGAAAATAATTCGTGTGGCACGGAGTACAGCTCAACACCAGGAATTATTTAAATACTTATTTTATAAGTGCACTACAGGTCAATATTCTTAATTAGACTTCGTGTTTTGTCAATCATTGTCCTAGAACATTTCTAATGGTGCAAAAATATTTATTACATGTCAAGTTTTGCTTTATTCTTTTCATTTTAACATGATTTTTAACATTATATTTTCATAATAAATTTTTAAATCATAAAATCAAAGTAAACTAGTTTTCATATCTTTAATTGAGCTATCAGTGCTTTCAAGAATTAATTTTCTGGTGAAAAGCTAATCCCAACATAAGTTGTAATATAGTTGAATGATGATCGAAATTTAATGATACGTCATGTCTTGACATGATATTTTAGAATTACAAATTTTGAAAGTTGGTTCTTGTGAATATTTTGAGTAGCTTGTATTCATCAATAAACATATAATACAGGGTTAAAGAATACATAGACTCACTCAAATAAAATAAAGCAAAGCAGGCAAAATTCCTTATTAATTAATTTCATTGTAAATTCAATGTAAAAGTATGGTGACTGAAGGTAAGAAATGCTAAAATAAAAAAAGAGGAATCAGGAATTATAAATCGGTTACAAAGAATACAAATTTAAAATACATGAAACTTAAAATTTGATCTTGAAAATAAATAATTTATTATTAGCTAAGTAGGTTTGTAAAATAAAAATAATTTTTACAAAAAATAAATAATTCACATTCTCTGTCATAAAATTGAATTAATTTTCCTACGGAAAATCAAACTAGAATGGACTTGATTTTGAAAGATTAGTCAAGGGCACCAACCCTTGTTTCCGAAACGCCCGTGGCAGTGCCTTTCCATGGAGAAATGTATGGAATTAGGTTGTTGGACGCTCTTTTACTGTGCTTCATATAATTTTCGCTAAAAATAAATGAAGTCTTGTTATAAAAAAAAACATTCTCTTAGAAGAAAAGGGAATGAAACTAGAATTAAAATCTTTCACTCCATTAAAAGGAGGCGTAAAATCAAACAAATATTAAAATATTCGAGAACTTGTTTATTTAAAGAATTAAAGTTTACTAATAAATTATTTTAAAAATACAACTGAGCATCAAAACAAATTATTAAAAAATTATGTCTCAAATAAATAAATAAAAATCTAAATCTTAATGTTTTCTTTTAAAATCAGAAGAGGATTCTGCCCTAGCTCGCTAGTCCTCAAAAATTCTAAAGCAGTTCTTTTCCAGCTCACCCTTTCCTCTAAGTTTTATTTAATACTCCAATTTTTTTGCCTATATATATTTTTCATAGTTTATTTGAACTACATTAATGGCTATGCCGTCTTCTATTCATTGTTCACCAATCCTTAGAGTTTTACAATTTAATTACTACAAAAAATTAGACATTTAAACAATAACGCGTTTAAATAAAGCAAGAGAAAATAAATTTTCATCAATGTGACGAATGGCCAACAGTGAAACTGTATGAAAGTCACAACAACCTCCCATCCTACAGTAGCAAAACATAAGAATTTTTCTTTAGCATTTTCATATTTTCGTTGACCATAGTCAAACCAAAGATGGGATAATACACCTTCCAATTAAACTTAGGATCAATAAAGATAAATTATGATTAGTTTCTGTATCATTTTCTTCCAGGATCTCGTTTTGCAGTCATGTCTTGGAGAATGTGACATTACAGCTTAAAAGAAATCAAGAACAGCTGAAATTAAAATATATTTAAGAATTAGCAATAGAATTCACCAAACATTTAAAATAAATTATTGCATATATTATTTTCAAAGCTACATTATTTTGAATATTACAAGTAGGTATACATGCTTTAGTAAACAATAAAAATAATTGATAGCAAATAATAGTTATGAATAACACAAAAAAACCTCACAAAGCATATAAAAGCAATTGTGTTTTGTCTGTAAAAGGGATTGCTTTAAATATTAATCACATAAGTAAAGTTTATTTCAACACGATTTAAGCAATATTTTTAATAAGCACTCAAAGATAACAAACTGGATCTTCCACCCCTGAGTGCAGGATGAGGTTATCCTTTGAAATCTTAATTATGATCTCCTAGTTTTTTATTTCGGATGCTCCATAATAAATTACTCTTATGCTTTTGTTTTACCCTTATATATAGGTTTATTTATTCTGCTTTATAGATGACGCTGTAGGGGAGAAATTTATAAGTATAATAGGTACTAACTGCTTAAAATGAATTGTTGAGTTAAATGAACAAGATGGGTATCCATATTTAAAATTTGCTATTTGTGATCAAATAGACAGTTAAGTTGGATATATTTGACACCGAACTTTTTCAACTATTAAGTTTTATCAATACATTAAAATCAAACGACTTTTTTAACTATTCAAAAACGAAATCGGTTTAAAAGTTTTAGTGAATATAGTTGACTCTCATTTTTCTAAAGCACCCAAATTTGCTTTGATTTCAAAACAACTAAACCGATTAAACTTTTTTGTGACATTACGAACTACGAATTTGGCAACGGATATAAACTCTAAAGTGAGGCCCTCAAGGCCTCAGAAATACAGACAGACCCATCAGTGTGAGGGTTTGAAAGCTATTCGGATACCTAAAATTATTGATATGGGTGGTTGTGCGGCAGAAAAATTGTACAAACAGTTAAAAAAAAAAGCTTTCGAATGGTCAGATTTCTTTCAAATTTGAAAAGAAAGAAGAATTGAATAATAAATTGCAGAAGATACAACTAACAGCCTGGAAGTGGATCTCGCTTATGAGAGGAAAATACTCATTTATTTATAACTTATTACATTTAGTTACTCATATATGTAGCATATAAACGATATTAAGTAGTTGGAATTTGTTATTAAATGCTTGCTTGAGTCTATTTTTTTTAAATAAGTGAATAACTTTCTGGGTTACTTGAGTTGTACAGTTTTAACTATGTACCAAATATAGGAATATTCATTAGAAATTGTATTTATTAAGTATATATTTATTTAAAATATGACTTTTAAACTATATTTATTGACTTATTTATCAATTTTCAGTGCTTATGTGCTATAAAACTAATAAATAATGGCAAGAGATTGGCTGAATAAGTATTCGCAAAAATTTACTTCAGAATCGCCAAGTTTTGCATTCACTTTTAAGTATTCCTTTTTGTTAAAGACAAATATTTATTGTTTTATTGTATTCCTTTTTATTTCACTAAGATCAAGCAGTTACTTTCCAAATCTTGGCTAATTGAAGTTTTTTTTTTTAGTTTTTTATGGTACTATATCTCCTAAAGTTCAAACGATATATTTACATTTATCATAAGAAATCTATTTAATATGCGATCTGATATCCATTTTTGGATCTACCAATGTTTTTTTTTCTTTGAAATTCTTCTGTTAAATTGCTGAAATAATTAATTATTCTGTTAGAAAATTTCTTGGCAGTATGTTTAAAAATCGTAAACTCTAAATTTTTTTAATGTGATTTAATTTAAGTTTAAAAATTAGAAAATAACGTATTCTAACTATTTTTGCAGGTTCATTTTGAAGAATTTCAACTAGAAATAAATAGAGAAAATGGTCACAATAAATTAAGACCTGATGCTATTCCAACAAGTTTCAATGTTCCAAATTCCGTAAAAATTTCTCAAAAAAGACTAAAAGGAATAGGCTGTCCCTAACCAGGATCAATTTTAGATAAGCTTGAATCTAGTCTTAGTATAAATTTACTAATTCTTCTCTATTTGCTTAGTTTTTATTATTAAAGAACCAAAAATGTGTATAAACTATTTCTATCTAGTAGTGAATAATATATAGATAGATTGTTCTAAATTATATTCCTTATTTATTACTTATTTAAATAAATTTTATGAAAATGTGATTTGAAAGAAGATGTTTATTTAAATAAATTATTTAAAAATTTATCATGTATCGTTTCTTACCCTCCCCATGAATGTCTAGTTTCTATTTATTCTATTAATTCTGTTTATGTAATAATAATGGCTAAAAATCTTAATTCGCCTTGTTCTTTTATGTTTTAAAGAAATTTCAATTCTTCAATTGAAAAAAACTAATTTCAAATTAATTTTTGATTTCGAAATAAAAGTTATTACTTCTCATGATTGTAGATATTTACATTTAGAATATTGGATTATAAATTTAATTATTTTGATTGTAAACACATGTTTTTTTTTCGGTCATGTTGTTTTCTATTTTAATTTTGTTAAAAAAAAAACCCGTAAAGAAATTGGAAAAACCCATATCTAACAGAAATATAAAATTTTGTGCCAAATTTACTTTGAAAAGTTTTTTTTAAAAAGATTGATGGAATTGGCATGTAGCACATACACAATTTTTTATTCAACACTTTTAACCTGCAGTAAAAAAAAAGTGTAAAAAAATGTTTCCGTTAAACAATGTAAATCGATGTAATATTTTCTTAACTGATTATCCTATAGTTGATGTTAATTTTATTTTTATTATATGACCGCAGTTGAACAGTCGACCGAATTTTTGGATTTACGACTACTAATGTTCAACTCCGTAGCCTTGTAATTTTGAACCAATCCAGAAGACAAGGAAACTCCTGGATCAGTACCCCCAGAGGTATTGATTTGCTATGGGAACATGGAGGACTTTGAGACTCGACAGATTTAACGTGCATCAGTCACCATTTACTACACGGGGAGTCTTCAACCGGCGGGGACCGAATCCACGAATCCACGTTGGACGTGGGTCCGGCACCCCACTGACCAGGCTATCCCGGCCTAGTAGCGACAATTTAATTTTTCATAGATTAACTAGCAGCGTTACATTACAGACTCAAAGGATGGACATCGACAATAACAGTACAATATAAAATAGCTAGTCACGTCACAGGTATTTATTTTATTTTTTTTACATTTAACATAAATGGCCATCATGGGTAGCTGAAAGGCTTCGGACTCACTGTCTGTCCCCAACAGGGTCAGTGGAGAGGCGTGTGTGGAGATCAATCACGTTGGCTGCTATTGTGAGCCAGTCCGTGGTTGATTGTGGGGTATGTATGTTTTGTTTATGTTGTGTTGTGTGTTTTACCTATTTTTATTATAAGTAGTAGTTGAAGCAGTGTTTTCGCGGATCATGATATAGATTAGTGTATTATTGCGTGTGCGTTTATTGACAGTTAAGCCATCTCTTGTTTGTGTAAATCGAGCTTGTGGGCTTTTTTTTTAATTTTTTTAATTTTTTTATTTTTTTATAAGCCTCACGGACAACAGCTTGTGTTGATTGACTGCCTGCCAAATGTTTGTTGGTCAGGGGTGGGGCCAGAGTGTGTTTTTATGCTGCAACAATGGTTTGCCAGGAGCCCTGACACCTCATTATTGTATTGCACCTCATGATTGTATTTGCTGCCAGTATTTTTACAAAGTTTTTATTAGGTTTATGACATATTGTCTGTGATGTTCCTGGTTATGACAAGAATATTTATTAGTTTTTGCATAATATACTTGTTTTTGAAACTGTCTGCGAATATCGTTCTGCCTTGTACATTGGGTTTTTTGAGGTTGTACGATTCAGTTCGTGGGCAGTCATGTAGGTAGCGACTTGGGGTAACTGTGTCATCGCATGGGCAAGTGTCTGTGTTTGTTCGCTGCATGCTGTGTAAGAATGAGGGGAAGAAGCCACGTCCTGTAAGGAATTGTACTGCTGCTGGATGAGTCGGTTTGTGTCTACTTTAAGGTAATATGATTTTGTTGCTTAGCCTTTTTTATTTTCGTCCCAGTATGCTTGCCATAGTTTTTGTGTGATGTTTTTAAGTTTATTTCTTAGGCTCGATGGTGGAAGCAGAACACCGCTGGGAATCCCGTGACCTGCTGCTGCGTCTTCAGCCGCTAAATCCGCTGCTTCATTACCTATGTTACCTGTGTGCGCTGTCACTCAGTGTATTTGTGTGTTGCATTTTCTGACTTGGTGTTCTAGTTGTCTTTGTGTTGTTGCCCCGTGTGGGTCTTTTTGTTTCGCTTTTCTAATAGCGTGTATACTAGCCAGACTGTCTGTGAAAATTGTTGCATCTTTGCAGCTGTGTGTCTCTAACCAACTGATGGCTTCTTTGATGGCTAAAACCTCTGCTTGAAACACTGTGTTTTCTTGTTTTAGCGTAAATTTGTATGTATCTGTATGTTGGTTGTTGTGGAAAACACAGAATGCAGCTCCCGCACCATTGTCAGTTTTCGAGCCATCGGTGTAGATTTGTACCGTCGTTGTTTTGCTAGTTCTAGTACTTGTTGGTAGGATAGTGTAATTATGGCTAGTCTTATGGGCCGAGTGGACCATGTGTGTTTTTATCTTTTGTTGATAATCACCCGCTTTTATGTTGTATTGTGTGTTTTCTTGATAGATTTTTAGTGTGTTAGCTAGTAGTGCTTCTTTTCGGATTTGCAGGTGCAATGGCGGTAAACCTGCCAGAACATTCAGACCTGGTGTGGGTGCTGTTTTGAATGATCTTGTTATTCTGACCAGTAGGGGCCGCTACACCTTGTGCAGCTCTTTGATCGTGGTTTTATTTAGTTCTGAACCCCATGCTGCTGCAGCGTACGTAAAGGCCTTTTCTGCCACAGTCTTGTACCAATGCTTGAGCATTTTAGTCTTAATGCCCCAGGTCCTTGGGGCTAGTTTTATGAGATTGTTGTGTAGTGTTGTGGCTCTTGTTCTTAGTGATTTAATGTGTTCTAGGTAGTTTAGATGATGATCCAATACTATACCTAGGTAATTGATGTGATTTACTGATTTTATTGCGTTACCGTCTATTTTGATTATTAGTTGAAAGGATTATTAAAAGTGATGTAGTTACACTTGTTAATTGACAGTTTTAGGCATTGTGCCTTACAAAAGTTGCTGAATTGTGTCATTGCCTCATTAACATTTGATTCTAGGTTTTTCCTTGTTTTGCCTGAGACAATAAAGCTGTAGTCATCTACAAAGGCTTGTGTTTTAACATGGTCGTGTTTGAACTGTTGTAAAAAGATATCCGCAATGATAAGCCATAGTAGGGGTTCAAGGCAGGTGCCCTGGGGACAACCCTTGTAGATATCGATTTTAGTTATATTAGTACCACCATTGATATAAACTGACCTGTGTGAGAGGTAACTGTTGATCATGGTTGTGAGCTGAGTAGGACAGTTTATAGTATTTAATCTGTGTATTATGTGTGTCCTCTGTATGGAGTCAAAGGCGCCCTTGTTGTCGACCGATATTAGGGATTTATAGTATTGCCGTTTACAATTTTTATTCTATTTGGCTGTTTTGGCCTCGCTAATTACAGTTTTTAGAGCCGACTCAGTCGATCTGTCTTCTCTGAAGCCAAATTGGCAGTGGCTGAGTTTGTTGTTTTTTTCCAGGTGATGGATCAGTCTCTGATAAATAATTTTTTCCAAGAGTTTCCCTATTGTTGGTAGAAGACATATGGGCCTGTAGGCATCTGGTTGTGTTAGATCTTTGTATGGTTTTGCGAAATAAACTACTGTTGCTGATTTGATGTTGTTTGGAAAATGATTGAGCTACAGACATTTATTGACCCAGTTAGTTAAGATTGTTGGGTCGGCATGAAAGACCCTTCTCCATATCATCAGCCATATCATGTCTAGAGTTGATGTTAATGTGTTTGAAGAGATAAGTTGCCAAATCTTGTAGCTCTTCATTATTGGAGCAAAGCTTTTGCTCCAATATGAATGATAAGTCGGCCTCTCTAATTCAGGAGATCTATACCAGGTTATCCGAAAGATAATCGCGATAAGCAGACTATATGATTAATATTTGATTAATATTTTTACTAACTGATTAATATTTTTAAGGCTATCTGAAACAAAATGTTTATTTTGTTAATAGTTATGTTTTAAAGCATATTTTTATAAAACTAAATAATTTAAAATCAACGGTAATTGAAATTAAAAAAAAAAGTTTTAAATTGTGAAGCAAAATTAAAGGAAAAATGGTACTAATTCATTGAAGAGAAAATGATTAAACGTCGATATTATTATTGACGTCAATGATATTTAATTTTGGTAATAGTTACAATTTGAAGTAAAGCCATATACTAAAAAAGTAATCTAATAGAAACATGATACTAATTCGTTTAAGAGAATATTAAAAATCGGTAATATACTAACATTACTAATATACTAATAATTCTAATATCGATGTCAGTGAAGCTTTATTATTTTTAGTAATAGGTACTAATTCAAATAAAGAAATAAGCTATGTACTAAAAAGCTAAATTTACGAAGAAACTGCACTTATTCGTTACGGAATACCGTAAAAAGTCGCCATTATATTAATGACACCAATACCGTGCATTTTTATAATAGATTTCTTACGGCTCCTCAAAGATACAAGTACTGGTAAAAGTAATTTGATTGTAGCAAATTTCAATATCACGAGTTGGTTTAAAAAACAGCATTATGCCAGATAATACGGAATAATGCTTTTAACCCTTATTTTGCTAAAAATATGTTCGGATTAATCTAATAACGTAAATTTAACAAGAAGGGCAACGACAAAAAAATTCTGTCCATCTGGCTGTGTAAACCGGATTGAGGATATACCATAAACTCTAAGAATAAGAGATTCAAAATGAATCTAAGTGAGTAAAATTGTTAACAAATCAAGAAGTCTTGTTTTTGATTTTTCAATTATATTTTAAATTCAGAGACATTTAAAAAAATGGAATTATCGCATTTGCTTAGCGGAAGCCAGTGTTTTAAATTAAGCATAGATGATTCAGTTTTTCAAATATTTTATAGATATCATCAGTTATGTTTGTTTTGTTACATCTTTAAAAATGATATTAGTAGCTCATTTTGTTATACTTAATTATATTTTATTTGTCATCCAACGTTATGTGAAAGATTAACATAAACGTAGTAGCATAAACAAACTACATCAACTGATTAATATTTCTAAGGTTATTTGAAACCATCGTGTTTTTATTCGTTATGCTTTTAAAACTTATTTTTATAAAACTCAATAGTTTAAAATCGACGGTAATTGAGATTAAAAAAAGGTTTTGTACTGAAAAACAAACTTAAGGGAGAAATGAAACTATTTCGTAAAATTTCGCCATTCTATTTGTTGACACCAAAGATTAATTTTGATAATGAGCATTACATCATGGAGATTGGCGAATTTTTAATAGGATCCAAATATACTTTTAGATAGGTACAACATATTTTAGAGTAAATTTGGTACCGATTACAGCTGCAAAAATGCTGCACATTTTTACGATTTATTACATAGATACGATTTATTTTTTAGATAGCCATGTATAGGAGTGAATAGTTCGACTGTGGAAAATTTTAAATATTATGTGTCACCTTAAGCAACAGCATTATGCCACATGATGCTAAATACAGTTAGCTTTTATTTTGATGGGATGACTATAAAAAATTTGCTTTGCTTAACTTGAAGCAACAGAGAAAGTCAACAAATAAAAATAAATAAAAAACATAGGAATCATTTCATTTCGTAAATATTTACATTATTATGTCAGTATATACTTTTCAGTATTGTACATGAGTTTGAATGTTAATAAATACTAATTTAGTAATTATTTACCCTTTTTTTAGCTCAAACAAAGAACGGGCATTCAACTAGTATTTTTATAATTTAAATAAAAATTGCAATCGGAAAATATTTACACTGATTAAAATATTTCCATGAAAATATATTTGTAATTAGATTCCGATTGATTCTTTGAACTAGATATCAATCCTTAAGAAATCTTATCAAATTGATTACATCTAAGAATTCGAAATATTTCCAAGTAGAGGAAAATGAGACACAAATGATACCATCCATCTTTATTGAATACGGCTCGTATATATAGTATTTATAGTTTTATTTCTATTAAAACCGTAGGGGAGAAAGTTCTAAGAAACAGCTCTTAAGCCAATTTGTTCGTTTCTTTATACACATATATAAAATGTTAAGAAGGTAACTATTTGAATGTGTTCGAACCAAATGCTGACATTCGACTATTCCTAATTCCAAAAGAATTCATATATTTGGTATAGCAAGATGATTCCAAAATAGAATGCAATTAGATTGAAAATGGTTTTCCTTTTCGTACTTTTCCTTCTAAGTAAAGTAAACAAACTTGAAAATGTTGAAGTAAATACATTTAAATATTCGTTTCGTAAATCTCTTATTTCAGCATTTTTAAATTTAAAGAATTATATTTTTAAACTTATAGTTTTATCAATGTTCATTTTTTGATTTAAATGTAATATGACTGAAAAATATCTGTTTTGAAATTTTAAATATTTTAATAGTTTCACACGTTTAAATGGTCATCTCTATATAAGATGCAAAAAAAAGGTGCACGTAGGAAAGGTCAAGGTAAAGAGGGTAATGTAATACGAAACAAACTATTCTGAATGAATTTAAATATTATTCTGAATATTAAATCATGGCAAGGGAATGAAATTAAATATTCATTCGGCAAAATAAATTTTTCTGCACTATTTCTATACTACAATATTTCTATACTACAATATTTCAAGCAAAGTATTCTCGAATTCCTAATACATCAACAACGTTTTCATTCTTGTGTACATTTAAGTGATTATTCGTAAAAAAAAAAAGTTAAAATGGTCAAGGTAAAGAGAATTTTCAGTAAAACAAATTCCCGGTTAAGTACTAAACTTTATAGTTAGAGAATTCATTAACTTTAATTAGACTTTATTAGTAGAGAATAAGCGCTGGTGATTTTCGTGGTTTTCTTTTCCCTGTAACGCCAGGCTGATTTATTGAAATAAATAAGGGTTCAATTATTAAAAGCGAATTAAAAAGAAACATTTTAGTTTACATTTCGGGAGTTAACTGTAATTTCATTTTAAAAAATTGGATTTCAGAATTTGAAAAGTTTTTAAGAAGATAGTGAACTAAAGTTTAAATATGGATAATAAATGAAAATATGGATAATAAATATAAATATAGATAAAAAAAGTAAAAAAGTGAAATTTTCGTTGCATTTACACATTCAGATATCTTAAAATTGCAAGGGGTTGTATATTGGCGATCTGTGACCCGAAACTGTGTTGACTGCTCACCACCGGTTACAAATAAAATATAATTGATCACTGGTCTTTATTAAAAGGTCTCCTTTCCCCGATCGAACTCATTTGTCGCAGGAAGATGCGTGGGAAAAATTCTAAATGTGCTTTAAATCCTTTAATTTTCACGAATAAACTGAAGCTGGATATTTACTATACTCGACAGAATATTTCGAAGCATGTAAAATATAGGGCCATCATTCAATTCGAATTTCAGATTAAAAACGGTGAGGAATTTCAGAATCTTTATTCTTTTTTGCGCACAAAACTATGCCAATATAATTCTGGCAATCAACAGTTTTCGTAAGGTCACTTAGTATTATGCATTTGTCTGTTTCAGATTATTAATATACATATATATTTTCACAAATACTTACATTAAAAAAATTTAAAGCAGCATTATAATTCTCCTTCTTTAGTGTATATTGATGAAATTAAATTTTAAAAAGTCAAAAGAGTAGCAAATGGGCAGTTTTCTATTGCTAACGCAAAAGTGACATGATTTTGTTGTTAAGCACAAAGTGAAGTTCTTTCTTTTGCCAGTGGCACATAAAGTAAAAATAAAAAGTATACACATTAAGGGTCACTTATAGGTACATTTAAGCAAGGAAAATCAAAATTCTATCGAAGTCTATCCAATCACTACTAAGGAAGACATAACTGGAAATATGCTGCGCTGTTTGATATAGAACTAAAGAGAAAGAAAATGAATAGTGGTTATTAGAAACACTTTCAAGTTTCAATACAATATTAAACTAGTTTAAACGGGTTTTTTTTAACTCTGCTTACCTTAATAGTAATTTGACAAATTTCGATAGTGTTTTTGTTTTGTCTTTGCTTGAATATTAACTGACTACATCTAATGTGGACTATTTCCATTTCATTTTTGACAAGGGTACTAAAAACACGTAACAAGGGCAATGGTTATAAATTACCCTATGCAAAAAATAAATGCACAAAATAAATTAAAAATTTAAAAGTTGTTTTCGCTTAAAATTTTTGACAAGGATTCTATAATTAATTATCAAGTGCGATGATTACGAACATTTCTTACTTATTATGATGAATTTAAGATTTAAATGTTGCTTTTGTTTGAGGTAACATTTTTAACAAATATTCTAATAAATAGGACAAATATTAAACTGCATAATATGTCAAAAAATAAATCAAAAAATTACTTAATCGTTTCGAATTCAACTAATTTTTCGCTATTTAGTTTTAAATTTAGTCCCTAAGAATATTGTTTAAAGGAAAAATCAAATTATATATATATAAATACCTTCAAAATATTTGCAATCAACAAAATTTCTTTAAATTTTAAAAAAGTAACTAAGTTTAAAGAAAGGCATAAAAGATCAGAAATCATTAGTTTAAAAAGCAAGAAAACAATACTAAATGCGTTTTTCCTTCTTGTAAGTGCATAGATAATTTTTTTAGTACTTTTTCTTGATTGAGAAATACGAAACATACAAAAAAAATGCAAATAAAATCAGTTTATATTTTCATACTACAGACTAGCTTATATTCACGGACAACAATGCTATTATTTAATGAAATTTACATCTTTCCTAAACAACATCTCTTAAATGAATTATATTCCTTTTATATGTTTCTTAAGTAGCTTTTGTTGAAATATTTTCAAATTCATGAAGCACTTTGTTAGAAAAATTTATTTTTTGGAAACAACTGTATTCTGCTTCCCAAAAAAGGCAGATAAAATAAGCAGAACAGAGTTCTAACGTTCTTAGTCAAATTGTCAAAACAACAATATTAATTAAGGTCTGATAAGATGTAGAAAAGGTATACGAAGTGAGGGGTAAAGGAGAACATCAGAAAGTAATTGAAATAAAATGAAAATGACATAAAAAATAGTGAAACTTTTTTCATTGTTTTGATAACACTAGTGCAGGATCAAACTATGATGTAAAGGACATATATATATATATATATATATATATGATTAAAAAAAATATTGCTAACACTAGTGTAGAAATGAGATATTCTCAGGTATTTGCAAAATGTAAAAGTAAATATTGATATTAACAAACTATAAGCAAATGGCTAAGTGCCATTGGACTCTTAGGGCATGAAAATCACACATCAAATTGTAAGTTATTAAAATAAAGTGTGGTCAAACAAAAAAAAATCTACTATATATATATATATATATATAGTACNTATATTGTGAGGAGAGAGAATGAGCAAAATAATTTAAATAATTTTAAGGGTGGCAGGTATGATCTATAATGTAATATTTTATGTGTTATTTATGTTCGTATTCAAATATGCATATACAAGAATTTTTTTTTATTGAGCATTAATCACTGGGAGCACTTTTTTTTCTCTTTTTTATTCTTGAAAGAAGGAAAAATGTTACAACATGTTACAACTCTTTGTAACATGTATAACGAAATCTCAAATTACATTTAACATAATCCCTTGTAACATGCATAACAAAATCTCAAATTACATTTAACTTTTTCACTTGTATAGCAAAATCTCAAATTACATGTAACATAAGCACAGAACTTTCGACCTTGCATTCAGAATGAGTCCACCGCCCATTTTGACTAAAATCACTGAACACTAAAAACACTGTAGGTGTTATTACGACTGCCCACAACAGCGGAAGATCTGTGGTGAATAAACTAAATTAGCAATTATGTTCCAAGTGTGGCAACGGAGGAGAAGCTTAGAAAAGTTGGTACTTTGGTGAATGTGGAGTACCTCGTGGCAAAGGGGACTGATGCTTATGAGATGGATTCTGAAAACGGTTTCGGTGGAAGTAAAAATAATTTGGTAAAGATAGGGATCGCATTCGATCCCTTAACGAAATATTTCCTGCTTCACCATGAAAAAATGTGTTTACCTATAACTTTGATACCATCTTATTTTCACCTTATTTTAAGGCCAATGTAATTTTTTTTGTTCACTTATAATTAATATATGTATTCCAATTTGTTTCAGTCTCCTCTTATATTGTTTTAAATTTATTTTTTTCTTAACCATGTAGATTTATCAAAAAGTAATTTTTTCCTTAGAGAATTTTGATCTACGCATTTGTACTTATCTATACGAATTATTTTCTTTATTTTGCAACCTCACGTGGAATGATAAGATCTTGATTAATATTATTCACGATCGCAACGAACTATAGGGGGCGTTGTTGTATGAGACGAATACCTGTTATTTCTATATGAACAGTCATTCAGTTTCTCTGGAGACGTATTTAATGTAGTGTGTAGCATTGTAACGTTCCTTCTTTATTGTGGTTTATTAAGTTTAGAAAAGGAAAATTTTTGATATTCTTTCTTATGCAAATGAAAACAAAATGGTATTTCTTTTTTTTAATGAAGGAACATCCAAAACACACCAGAAAAATATTTGTAAATAGACAGAAAAAAATATGTATCTTCTTATTCGAGTTAAAACCATGATAGCAAACTTCAACAACAAAATCGTCCATCAGTCAACAGTTACAAAATAAGTTATTGGTCACAGTTAAAGCTTGTGTCTCTCGTAGTATAAAAGTTTGGTGCAATCGATTGCGATTTGAAAGTATTTCTCGATCATATTTACAAATTTATGGTGCAACCTAGATAAAAAAAAAATTCATTTAACCAATTTACGGTGCAATTAGAAACTTTGCATCAAGTATTGGTTAAACATTTACCTAGATTTTTTACAGTGTATATCAGTTGGATAATAAAGTAGCGCAAGTGTAAAGTGCGCGAAGTAAATAATGGATGACCCTGAATAACTTTTTAACTAATGAAGAGATTTTCACGTTCTGGGACTCAATCTTAATGGCTTGAGGGGGGGTGACCTCAAATAAGCTAATTAATTAGCACAGACTTTATATCAAGTTACGAAATCAGAGACAAAAATGCATTTTTTCTAAATGAACAAACCTTTTTTTCGACGGATTTCAACTTGTGACCCTACAAATATATGGGGTAGACGCAATCTGGGAAATATGGTTTCCATAGCTTCTCAAGAAAACGGTTCAAAGTTTCTAACCCATAACGTACATAAAATTTCTACGCACAACTATAAATTTCATTTTTCCAAAACAAATTGTGTAGAAAATATTACTTTTAATAAATATTTATTATTTTTATTATTTTGTAATATTTTATTTAATGATGGTGGAAAAACTTCGAATTGCAAAATATAAAAAAAAAACTTTTACATCATTTCAAAGAATGTAATTTTAAATGGCAAAATACAAAATTTGTGCAAAGTTGATCAAATAGTTCCTGAGAAATCGAATTTTAAAACTTCGGCTTCTATATAAATTTCTCAGGAATCGAAAAAGTTTAGTTAAAATTTTACACTTCACCACTTAAAATAAAACTTTTTAAAATGATATAAAAAATTGTAGATTTCACGATTAAAAACTTTTCCCACCATTATTGAATAAAGTAATAAATATTTTCTTTGGAAAAATGAATTTTATAATTGTGAGAAAATAGTGTGTTATAATTGACTTCAAATATAATATTAAAAGATTTATTAACCTCGATAGATTTCATTAGATTTCGTTGAAACATTTTTTAACACAATGTAAAATTCCTCAAACCTTATAATTAAAACAGTTTTGAGATCTTCAATCATTACAGAATTACATTATAAAAATAATACAATTATTCAGTCGATACTATTTGATAATTCAGTTGATTTTTAGACTTGATTCTTTAGTAAATACTATGTCTGATTTTTTGTCATACATAATCTTAAAACTAATACTTTTTTTAATTGATGAAGTAAAAAGTTAAGAAGAGACAATTTTATAGAACTCGCTTAAACCCTACTATAAAATCTCGTAAAATTGGCTATGAGAGACAAGATTCTTTTGTAAAAATTTTAAAAACAGTAGAAAATTTCTTTCAAGCATACTTTCAGTAATAATCCAAAATAGTTTCTATATATTTAAATCTTGAATTTTTTTAAATAAAAGAAGGCAGAGTTACAGATGTGAAATTAAACAGAGTTATGCATCATGAAATCGAGAAAACAAACTCAGGAAAACGAATATCTGTCTTTAAAAATTTTAAATAAATAAATGTATTTCAAAAACTAATTTACAAATAAAATTTAAAATCTAATTAAGCAGTGAAAACTTCAATTTTTTTTTTGTTCGAAAAAATTCCTAGAAAACATTTAGTTTTTAAGGTTAATAAAAATAATTTTAAAATGCAGTTTTGTAATTAGCACTGCTTTAATTGGTTTTAGTAGTTAAATTTCCATGCATCTTAGCGCCATCTGTTGACAAAAAACGTATGTATATAACTCTGCAGTTATCCTCACACACACACACACATATATATATATATATANCGTTTTAATTTCCTTTTTCTTATTTCCTGTCTTTAGGACGTTACGTGTGTTTAGGATGTAGCTCTTTGAGCCTATTTTTATGGAATTAAACAATTATAACAATTTAGAGCCTGGTAAAAAATTTGTTCAATATTTAAATTATTCTTCATGTTGTACCCGGTACGGAAAGCCTATATCAGAGGGGAACTTCGGATCGACATCCTGCTACTCTGAAAGCAAAAGCGAAAGCAAACGATTTTTTGAATTGCATTCTACTCCCGAAACTTTACCTTCCTATAAAGCGTGTGATGATAAAAGATGCAAAACTTGCCCTAATATTGACAAAAAACATACTGTTCTTTATAACGTTAGCTCCAAATCTTTTTGTAAAATTAAAAATGTTATTTACATGTTAACCTGTGGTTTCTGTAATATGAAATATGTTGGACAAACTAGTAACTCACTTAACATTCGAATTAATCAACACCGTTCTAATATTAACAGTAATAAGACTGACAGATCAATAACCTGGAATTGAATCATTTTAGAGTACATAAATTTAACAGTGTCAAAATTAATATTTTAGATCTTATAGAGGATTTAGATTTAAGACTACAGAAAGAAAATTACTACATGCTTTTATACAAAACAATTTTGCCGTATGGGCTAAACGATACCTTCCAACATACACGGATTAACTACAATAACTCATCAACTTTTTCACTTTTTCATATTAAAGATAAGCGTACAAATCGAGGTAAACGGGGTTCAAGAAGTAATAGAAACTCTCTTAATAGTGACAAATTAAATATAAAATTTCTTTCTAATATGGAAAAAGACTTTAATAAACAATATAGCATTAAACCAATTAAAGATTTTGTCTTCTCCCTTAAGAATTATGAAGTATCTCCCTTAAGAATTTGAAAACTTTAAAGTTGAAGAAAATTTTTGGTTCGAATTGTCATGTTTAAAAAGAATCACCCATATATATACATATATATTTGAAGATAACTGCAGAGTGTTCAGTCAAAATCTGCTATGGGCAAAGGGTGATCTCACAAGATCAAATTATGGAAAGAGATCTCTTATAGGAAAATAAAAATTATAGAGATTTTGACCTCACACTGTAGATAATTAAAAATTCGATTGCTTACAGTTTTTTTTCTTTGTTTCATTTTAGACTTCTGATTAAATCGCTCCGTTTTGCCATTTAAATTAATATATTTTTTCTCAAAAATAAAACAAGAACTATCTTTTTTGTCCTGAAGACAAAATGACTATTTGCATTACAATTGACTTCTAATTTTTGCTTAATGTTGCTTTCCGCAGTGGTTTTGTTGTTAAAAACGTGGTTATAAAGAGCAGTTATCGAGAAGGCGTGCTTGTTAATAGCAGCCTAATCTCAAGTATATTTTCACGATATTACCCTTTTGTTGTATTCATATTAAAAATGCTTCCTATTTTTCATGTAAAACTGTCAAAACAAATATAAGATCGTATAGCAGCAGGAAATGATTATTTGGTCATTATAGTATAACCTTTAAATACTCAATTTATTATGTAAGAGGTTCTCTAAAATTATTTCTGTTGTGTAATACTGTAGGAGATATTTTTTAAATAATTCAGTTAAAAGTTATTTAGCTTATAATTGACAAGTGCACTTAGCGACAAACGTTGACATTTCCAGCCATGCATTGTTATGCCGTTCTCCATCCATTGTGTGTGCCTTAACCCACCTTAAAGTTCATACCAATATTTATAGAAACATAATTATGTGTACTTTTATATTTGTTGTGCTTTCCAAAGCTATGAACAAATAAATCCATCTATTTTATTTAAATGTTATTAATTTTTTCTGACATTTTGATTGCCTGATGTCGTCAATATCTTTCATATTGTGCGTGCACCTGATATTCTATAAAACTTACATTTAGTTAAATTGGCTTACTTCCTCTATAATGATTGTTAACTTAAAATAAATCTTTTATCATATTATTATTTGAAGTATTTTTTTAATCATAATGTATCATATAATGTATAAAATCACTTGATTAGCATGGTGCAATTTAGATGTCTTTGCTTTCACAAAAAATGCCAAATATAATTGCGATAATGTATATTATTCAGCATGAAAAAAATGCATACATATTCCTTTCTATATATATATATATNGTTTCAAAATCTGTGAATAAAATTTCAAATATTGATATAAATATTAATAAAAAAGTTTTTTATTCTAGACATATATATATATATATATGCATTTACTACACATTGTATTTAAACAAACACATTCTTGAACTACTTTTGCATTAAAAATTGTTCTACTAATTCATTTTGCTCAATTTCTTCTTTCTTTAAAGATTCATGTTGTACTTTTAACCTGAAACAATCGATAATATTAAATATGAAGACAATTTTGCATAGTAAACATTTTGTTTTTCAAATTTAAAATCATTCGCGTCTCTAATTGTAGTTTTTTCTTGCAGCTGTTGTTGCTGTGCTTCTCTTTGTTTAGTAATAGATTTCAACAAATTTCTTGAGCCTGTAGCTTATCAAAAAGATGGAAAACAATAATAAGAGTTTCTCATAGATGTAATATATAATATTTTTTTTATTTCCAAAGGCAGACATGAAAGACAAATTTGGTACTGCTGCGAGCCGCTGGCGGCGACCTGCAAAAAAGTGCTTGACTCGTTGGAAAGATTCCACAATCAGGCCCTTCGACTTATAACAGGGGTCGTTAAAACAACTCCGATTGATGCACTCTTATTATCAACCCACCATCTGAACATCAAGACAAGTATAGAAGAGAGGGCAGTTATTTTGTGGGAAAAAATTTTAGGACTACCAGACTGCCTCTCCCTATGGAGCACCCCACTGGCTAATATTGGTCGAACTTTGAAGACACAGAACGGTTTCCTCCAAAGAGTCGGTGAAATAAAACAACTAAATATTACTTTTATTACGACAACTAAATATTACTTTTGAAACAGATGACCTTATTAGATCACAGTGCCCTATCGAAAAAGAGAGATACTCACTGGGTTTAAACCTATGTCAAGATGTTTCCAAGAGAGACACAAATGATCAAGTCTTAAAATCTTTCGCCCTGGAGACTTTGCACTTTCTGCACCCGGAGAACGAATGACTACATATTTTCACAGACGGTTCCAGATTGGCTGAAGGCACTGATGCAGGAGCTGGAGTTACCTGTAACCTTTTTTCATTTTGCTCCCCGATCGGTTCGTCTAGAACAGCCTTCGATGCAGAAGTATCGGCAATAAGCGTTGCTCCGTCACAACTACCGAATCACCTTCAGAAATTCAATAACGTAGTCATCCTCTCTGACTCCAAAGCCGTACTCCAAGCTATTGCTTCCTCCAAAGCCCCCGCATCTGCCGACATTCTGCATTGTCGTCAAGCCCTTCACAGGCTTGACCAACACAACGAAAATGTCGCCATGCAATGGGCACCAGCGAACTTTGGACTTCAAGGTAACGAAACTGCAGATTTCTTGGCCAAAAAAGCCGACAAGATTTTACAAATATCTCTTAAGCCAGTTTCTTTCCACTCCGCAAAAAGGCTAATAAAAATCTCTCTT
Source organism: Parasteatoda tepidariorum (assembly GCF_043381705.1). Taxonomy (NCBI): domain Eukaryota; kingdom Metazoa; phylum Arthropoda; class Arachnida; order Araneae; family Theridiidae; genus Parasteatoda; species Parasteatoda tepidariorum. Next base: position 99,529,878 of record NC_092204.1, on the reverse strand, counting down.
CGAACAACATTTAAGGCAAAACTCCAAGAAGTAAATAAAAATAAGGACTGGTTGGAAGGAATTAAAGATAATCCGTCATGGCCAAGAGAAAATTCTGTGGCCCTTTTTCGCCTTGCCACGGGCCTTGACTGTTATCAAAACACCTGTATAGAATCAAAATTTTCTCAAGCCCCCTTTGTCCATTACGTAACCTACAAGAAGAAATGGACGCTAACATTCTGAGACGTTGCCCTGCACTTCCTCCTGGGCCCTTGTGGGAACGTTATTGGCGGGCGAGATGCATTATTACAGTAATATATAATATTGAGATTATAAATATTAGTCTTTCAAAAAATATCAAAATATAAGCAAAGTATTTTACGTTTACAATATTTACAGACAAATTGATAGATAACAAGTATGCTCTTGTTTCAAAATCTGTGAATAAAATTTCAAATATTGATATAAATATTAATAAAAAAGTTTTTTATTCTAGATATCAAATGGAGAAGTTCAAATTTTAGTAATTTTAAATAGCAAAATTCAATATTTGAGCATGCTCGACCGAATAGTTTATTAAGTATGAATTATAGTGTATAATTTTCTGAAACCAAAATTTGAACAGACAAGACAGAATAATTTATTGAGTTATATTATTATTAATGGAATATTATCGAATAGTTTATTTACAGTCTATTGACCGAATATTTTGAGTTACAATGTATAGTATTCTGAAACCAAAAAGTAATAATATGCAAAGAAATTTATTTTTGAAATTTTTAATTAAATTTAATTTAATTTGTTCAAATTTTGAAATTTATTATTTCAAATAAGAATTTAAAATTATGCAAAAATCTATCTACGTCAAAATACAAAGCTATTTCAACTAATATTAAATCAAATTATAAAAAAAATTATATATAAATAACTTTTTGCTTGCCCCATTAGCTGAATGAATTGCATAAATATGGGCAAAAGGGGTTCTTGTTTCATTCGAACAATTCCTGTAATACGTTTAATTTCAATTTAACAGTTTAGAATTCAAACCTTCAACCATTCTCTTGACTGATCTATTGTCACAATTACATTTAAAAGTATGCCACAATCTTTACAGATCAACCTAGTTCCTTTAATTCAAAAGTTAATTTAAAATTTTTCAGCTCTGATGTGTCATCTGCTTATTAAATCCTACATCAAAAGTGTCTTATAAATCTGCTATTGTAAGATAACTGTTGTGTAATAAACAATAAAGCAGAACATATGCATACTTAATAAATTATTGACTTACTGCTAACATATTCTTTCAAAGCATTAGTTTTCTGATTAGCTTCAGGATCTAAAACACGAATTTTATTTAAATCGTCAAAATACAGTCCAATTTTTTCAATTGATTCAGACATCATTTTTAGTTCAAATTGTTTGTTTATGTTTACGTTACAGTTGATATGAATCCAGAGGTAGTTAAGTTTTCCTAACTGAAATATGGCGATAAGTATTTCTTTACGTACCTTATTTTCACTAACTCGCAAATTTTGTAGAAACAGAAATGGCAATTCTCACTGTATGAAAAGAAAATCATAGACGCTATGCGAACGAGAACCTGATAGACGAGTTATTCTCACGAGAATATATTTTCACTAATAAGGCTCTTAGTCGCCGACCGGTCTGCATAGGGGTTAGGGAACTAACTGGCCCTGAATCAGAAAGGTTCTGGGTTCGAATCCCAGGCAAGGCATGGATGTTCTTTCCTTCTCTGTACTATCTGTCCTTACTGTGAGAGCAACGCTGGCCCACCTAATATGGGCCCCTGAAAGAGTGGCCAACAAATCTGCCCTTCAGACACCTTCATGACCTAGGTCATTCTCAAGGTGGACATTGGAAAAGAAAAGGTTCTCAGTCACATCTCCAAATTAATATTGCTTATCGACTTTGTACTGAACTTTCTGAACTTAATTTACCAGTTTGTAATTCTAAACCATTTTTTTTTTCAAATTTGTTCCCTTAATCCCCAACTTTGTATGTCTTTATTGGCCACGAATAGTTCTTTTGAAAATGCTGGGAAATTATATAAAAAGATTTGCAATTTCGCTTTATCTTATGATTTTTTATTTCTTCTAAGAAATAAATTCATGAGTATACATTTGAAGGTATGCCGACCGGCCTGTGTAAGGGTTAGGGAACTGCCTTTGCATCAAAAAGGTTCTGGGTTCGTATCCCGGGCAAGGCATGGATGTTCTTTCCCTCTCTGTACTATCTGTTCTTACTGTGTATGGTGCCCCTGAAAGAGGGGACAACAAAATTGCCCTGTAAATGCCTGAAATGACAAAAAATTTTAACACAGGTAGGCATTGGGAAAAAAAGGACCTTAGAAGGTGTAAAAGTGATAGATTAGCTATTATTCGAACAGATTCAAGAAATTAGTTGGGTTTGTTCGAATCTTGCTTCTTTACAGAACCATATCATTAAAAGTAATTGCCAGAAATGGTTGCAAACTATTTTCTTGCTTCACACTGTTTTTTTTTTCGATGCAGCATACTACACACTACAAATGACAAAAAAAGAATAGCGACTACAGAGTTTCGAAACTTGCAGCTTGCTACTCCTGACCATTGAAATAAATACAATAGATCATTCAAAGAAATAAAGTGTTATTATTATTGTTTTGTTCCCTGTGTTATTTCCAAGAAATTCGATCATCAATTAGAAGGGGAAAAACATCTAGCATTGATTGTTAATTGAGTATAAGTTATAGCAAGACCCTAGTAGCATATAATATTAGATAATTATCGAAAATTATAAAAATCTAACGTTATTTTGCATAAATTTCAAATATATTAGAAACATACAAAAAGTCGTCATTTTCTCTGCATTATATAATGTTAGATTCCATTCAAATTAATACCATCCAGCTTTCCCTGTAATATTGTTTTACATTAGTTTGAAGCTATATAAAGTTAGATTTTATATCTACTGTAATTATTAAGCTTTGTTTTATGTTTTTGGAATAAGGAAGGGAAAGATTTTGAAGGTAGTAAAATAATTTGGCGACATAATTTTTCTGATAAATTTATATTACTTATGATTTTTATATGTTCATTTTTTAAATTTAAATGAATTTATTTAGAACCGAGGCAATTTTTTCATAATCTCAATTGAATTTGTTTATAAAACATATTTTATTAAACATATTTCATGAAAGTCATTACTCTAGTCATCTCTCATTTTAATCTAGTAATTTGCAATTTTACAATTATCATACATTATTCACATTATGAATTGTATAATAAAAACTCACTGTATAGCTGTTACATTTTAATCTGGATTGAGTAAAAATTTTAACTTTAAAAAAAAACTTTGTTTTCCTCCCATCTTAAAATTATAAATGTCTTTTATATTTCATTATTTATTTCCAAGAAAAGAAATTTTAACTTTATTTAAAGATTTATACAAGATTAAAATAGAATTATTGTTTGAATTTTGAAAGCTATAATAAAGGAAAATAATTAAAATGTAACCGAATTAATTCCATAAATTTCCTCCCACTTCTTTTTTTACTGAATCTAAATATACAAATACTTAGTAACTTTATTTTTTCGGTGTTTGGAATTTTACTTAACCTAAATCCTGAAACAAAAACCAAAGGTAATGGTAGAAATTTTTTCTGAGGGTGAAACGAGGAAAACATTTAATATTTAAAAAAAATTTCAGTAATTTTAATAATTTTACTGAATTAATTTTACGTGGACACATTGGAAGTTTTCAACAAATCAATAATTATTTAAAACTACTATGTACTAAAGCAATTATCTATGCTAAAACTTTTACATAAAACTTAAATTTAAAAAAAAAGTAATAAATATTATGTTTCATCTAAACTAAATTTGCCCAAACATGTAATTGCATACAAGAATGAGACAAAAAAGAAATAAACATTTTTTAAATTAACTTTTAAAAGCTGCCCTAAGAATTAGTGATCGAAATTCGACTACCATCAGTTGCTATTTTAGGAACGCAATTATCACAAAATGTATTTGTGTGTAAAACAAAACAATTCCCTTGCCTTTATTTCACTGTTACGAGACTACGCATTACGAATATAGTAAATAGGTTCCACCCTCCACCCTGAGGAAAAAAAGGCATAACGTGCAAATATTTTAAACAGGACTTTTTTAAAAAAAAAGAAAATGCGACAAAATAAACCAAGACCAAAGTCTAGTTTCTGGTAACGATGAATTAGCCTTAAAAAAACTATTATGCATTCCCAAAACATGTTTTTGCAAAGAATATACAGGACCTTTTAGATGAAAATTAAATTTAAACAAGATTTTTTTCTACATTGATTTGAATTTTTTTTATCATAATTTATGTGTCCTTCAACTAAATTTTAAACATTAAGTCAACCAAAGAAATGTTTTACTATTATATTATTTTAAACATGATAAAAAAATTATATATACTTCTTGCCTCAAATCTCAACCGAATAGTTTAAATTTAAAGTGATACACATAATGCTTATAATATAAATACTCCCAATCTGGAGATAATTGACTTTAGTGATGAAAGAAAATCATATCCGTTATTATATTAAAGAATTAAAAGTAACCACGTTTTAATTGGATTAATTTTTATTAGTTTCCATTGCACTTAAAAACTACTACCAAAATTTTACTACGTTATATCTAGTAAAGTACTATTAATGCACATATTATAACATGCCAACCCAGATTTTCTAAAATTTCACATGTTATTTCTAATAAGTTGCAGAATAAATTACATACTACGGTGATTCGGAATCAATAAAATCTTGACAAACATTACAATTATTTCACAATATAATTATTATATTAAATAACAAAACACAGTAAAATAAACTTCATTCTATTACCTAAGCAATATATTCTTACTTTCATAGATTAATGTAAACATCTCGATAATCTTTTGGTAAAACGCAAGTTTAAAATACATATTTGCTATTAAATAAAATAATTTTATTCTTTATTCGAGAAGGCAACAGTTGGATATAGGGTGATTCTTTCGTTACGTGTGTTACTTTTACACGACATATTTCAACTTTAACACTTATTATAATAAACTTGTTAGATATTTTTTATGTTTTTCTTAATTTGTTGTTAAATCTATATGTGTTGTAAGTTTTCAAAACGAAGATTGAAGGCGCAAATTAATTTGATGTTGAAAAAAAAAATTTCTGAAATTTTGTTACGTGTGTTACCCTTTATAATGCTAGATATTTGAAACTTTGAATATATTCATTTAATTCTGTGAAGTATAAAGGCAAAAAATTAAGATATTTTCTTTTATAGAGAGATACAATATCGAAGCTGTGTTTAGTGATTTTTAAAAATTTCTTGCAACAGTAAAAACTTCTTTATTTTGGTGAAATTGGTGCGTTACGTGTGTTAACTGAACGTTACGTGTGTTACCCTCTGTGAATATTTCAACTGAGAAGTCATAAATGTTGCACTAAAACATTTATTTATTTTAATTTAGCAGAAGAAAAACAATTTATTTTAGCAAATAAAATAGTTAATGGTCTGGAAAGATGGTTGTAGCCCTTCTTTATACTGGTTTAGAGAGTAAAACATAGCAAATCTTAGGCACATCTATTCCTTCAAAATCATTTCTGTTTGGAAACAAAAATATGCATATTTTCCAATTATTTTATGCAAATATTGCATTTTAAGTTTACAAGCATGTGCATTTGCGTCAATAATGTTCCCGAGATAGAGCATATGTCGTTTTAATTTCAGTTATAGGCGCACTTCTGATCAGGAGGGAACAGAAATTGACTTACTGACTATTTGTGTGCCACAATGTGCATCTATGCATCTTATTCAAGTATCTAACGATACTTATGCATAGATTTTATGCTTTGTATTACCGTTGCCATGTATTGATCTTTTCAATTAATATCTTTATTTCCTTTTGGCTAATATATAATACTGTTGTATTAGGCATGAGTTGATTGGTTAGCTTTGCAAACAACACTGGATAGCAAATAAATTTTTTTGTATAACAACACAATGATATAAATAACTTTGCTTTTTGCTTCGCTTTCAAGATTTTGTACTACACACCTATCCCATAGAAGGAACTTCTGCATGTGATATCGTAAAATATTTCCAAATTAATTTCTTTTTTTATATTTTGATTGACAAAATATGAAATAATTCAACCATATATTTATTTTTAAATTCTTAACTTGACTTATTACTATAGAAGGTTTCTGTTAGCTCTTCTTCTGAAGTAGAATCGTTTTTAAACAGTCTTAAAATAAAAGTGTAGACATTGTTTCACCTTTGTCTTTGCCTTAGGAAAATATTGTAAAGGACTCTATTTTAAACTCTTTAGGAGAGTATCGTCTAAGACAACAGCTGCTGTGAATAACGGAACTGTGGCTGGATAGCATAATGCTGATTGAAATTCGTTTTGATATTCAAAAGAATATGCCATTGCAAAGTCAACTTGAATTTCCCTGGTTTTAATGCTAGATATGTTTGTTTGGAAAGTATCACCTCGGATTCTTTTAACTCTTACGTATTATTGAAAGTTAGTCCAATTTTCAAGAGTTATTTCAAAACATTCTTCTTGCACATTTGCCATTATATATTTTTTATTGTGAGCTATTGTCATCTTTTTCTCATCGTTACCAAACTACAATAAATGATGGTTAGAAACCTATAACAAGCAATGAGAAATTTTTGTAAGTATCAGAAGCACCCTTCCAACAATTAGATCCAAAATTTCTTTTACTTTATATACATAAATACTTCNTTTTCGTTGAAATGATTAAATAAAATTTTCTCTTAATAATATGCAGCAAAGTTATGAAAAATGCTGTCTTAAAACTAAAATTTATGTTTAAAAGGTCAAATTTTTAAAAAGAGCCAAATATATTTAATTTAAAGACATTCATTTTTTAGCATTGAAGTTGGAAAACGTTTAAACTTAAAAATATGTAAAGTCTTTCTAAACTGTTTGACATGCTAAGAGAGCAGAGTAAAGGGAGGAAAATGAAAAACTATATTTTAGAGGCATAAGAAGATAAATGTTTTTAACTGACTCACTCCCACTTGACGGCACTACACTCGGCTTCACATTTGGTCGTTCAATAATAGTATTCAAAGTAAAACATGCACTCAATATAGTATATGACGACGGTATAGAAGACTTCTTGAAGTATGACAAGCTGGGGAAAAATTAGAATCATTGTGGTTAAATATGCTTATATCATGTATATTTTAATTATCATGTATATATTAAACGCCTTTTGGGCATTCAGAATTTCGATAAAATAGAAGAGAAATTTTCATGCTAGTCTCTATTTCCCCAATTCATAACATGGAGAATCCGGTTTTTTTCTTAATTTAGAAAACCCTGCCAGTTCAGAAGAAAACAGTGCTAACGTTCAGATGATTAGTATTAAAAGGTTCAGATGATTAGTATTATTCAGATGATTAGTATTAGTTACGTATGATATGTATTAGAAAGTAAATAATAAATTGAAAATTCCGAAATATACAGTTCAGATTAATTTTAAAAATTGCTGACACAAAATGAAAATTTACCTGGTGGTTTTGTTTACTTCTTGAGAACTATTTTACCCATTTCTTTTAAATTTCTTAAAAATTTATGTCGCTTAATAATAATAATTATATATATATATATAGCAACAGTAAATAATGCGTATACCACACAGACACTCACAGCAAGGTTGAATCTCATAGGTATGCGTCTCCTTCCAAACTTCCACATTACAACTAAAAGGAGGACTTACAGCCACGACCGATTTAATGTGTACCTTGCTGCGAATGCACACCGGTTATTTTGCTTGTTATCCATGATCAAACTTACAAGTCCCGTTATGTATCCCGTCAGTATCCGTTAGGCCCTCTCATATCTGAATTGACATCTAATAGTTTTGCTCATGAAAACGAACAGTAGTTCTTTCTTAATAGATTTTTTTGGAGACGAAGAGCAATAGCTGAAATAATAATAGAAAAAGATGAAAATTTACTTTTGAAACACTAAATTTAAATTTATTAAGCATTGAATATTTATTTGAAAGGTTTCAAAGAAATTGTAATATTCTATGTAATAAAGTTCAGCAGGTAAAGTTTCGTATTGATTTCTACTTCAAAAATCCCACTCATATGAAAAGCAAAAAAGAAAAAAAAAACAATTTAGAGAGAAGGGTATTAGCTAAAAGTATTACTCAGAGAAGGGTATTACTCGCAACCGCTCCCAAGTAAACTATAACATATATCTTTTTTTCTTCCGTTTTTTAAATTTATACTTTTAAACTTCTGAACCCCTTTAAGTTGAAGTGAACATTCCAGCATCTACTAAAACGAAAATATCTCAAATTCCATACTTTTAATATATATTTTTTTCTTTTTGAAGATAAAGCACAATTACACTTAAGTAGCAAAATATTTTTGTTCATCACCCTATCTTATAGAGCCAACTTTAAATTTCCGTGTGTTCTTATTTATTTTTTTCCCGACTTTCTGAAGAAAAATTGTACCAATTTAACAGCACTGCTTTTGATTCAACGAAAACGATTACGAATCGACCATATGGTTGTTTAATTTTTCATCGCTTGCTATTATTTAAAGATTAATGTAAATCATGATACATCAAATATATGGAGTTCTGTCCATGTTCAAGAAATGTAAATGAAGATGTTTCCTTCATTATATCAGTCGGTTCACAAAATCCTTCAAGCTTCCAAAACAAATCAATACTTCTAGGGGTACTGAGTTGGGGATTGATAATTTTTTGGTTCAGAGGAAAATTGCGATCTGTAGATGAATAGATCCATCCTTTATAATGGGCTGTGATGCGTGTGTGGCTGAAATTGTATTCTTGGCCATAGATAGCACCTCTAAAAAACAAGAAACGCATCCTCTGCCTTAAACTCGCTTTGTTTTACTATTAAGACGCTCTGGTTGGCAAGTGGCATTAGAAACAATAACAGCAACTCATTATATTCCATATTTTATTAAGTTTTAATAAAGTAACAAAATTATTTGTCTTATGTATTAAATTTTAAACATAAAAAGGGAGCTGAATGTAGCCGATTATATAGCCAATTAAATAACCGACTAATTCAATGAGGAAAAAATTAAAAAGTCTAATAATGTTATTGACGACAATGATAACTAGTTTCGGTAATACTTCCTAATTAGGGAGGGATAGCCTGGTTGGTACGTTAGTGGGGCCTTGTTCTGGGAGTTCGATCCCATCCAGTGTTGTAAATGGTGACTGATGCACGTTAAATGTGTCGAGTCGCAAAGTCCTCCATGCTCCCATAACAAATCAATACCTGTGGGGGTACGTACTGATTCAGGAGCTTCTTTGTCTTCTGGATTGGTTCAAAATTACAAGGCTACAGAGTTGGACATTAGTAGTCGTAAACCCAAAATTGGTCGACTGTTCAACGACGATATAAAATAAACTAAAATGCTGACTAATTCCTTTAAGAGAGCGTAAAAAAAATAGAAAAACTATTATTGACGTTAATGATGTCTTATTAATTTTGGCAATAGGTGCTAATCAAAAAAAAAATAAGCTATAGACTGAAAAGCTAAATAAATGATTAAAATGTATTAATTCATTACGGGGAACCGTAAAAAATTGCCATACTATCTAACACCAATGACGATTAATTTTAGCCATAGGCACAACTGGCATGGTAATTGGCACAGTTTTAATAGGTACCGTTTATTATATATATTCTTGTATGGGTACAGCGTATTTTATTAGTAAATTTGGTGATAATAACAGTGTAAGTAGTAGTAATATAAGTAGTGCAAAAAGTAGTTTGACTGTGGTAAATTTTAAATATCATGAGTTACTTTGAACAACAACATTATGCTAGATGATACTGAATGCATTAAATCTTTATTATGATGGTATGACCTACTAAAAATGGGTTTTGCTTAATATAATAATGTGACGCCACCGAGAAGGGCATAAAATAATAATAAATAAATAAAAAACATTGGATTCAATTTAGCTTTATTACGTTATGGGTCTGAAAGTTTGTGCATGATTTTGTAGTATTGTTTAGTACTGATGATTAGTTGATAATTCTTTTCCATCTCGTACGAAGAACCAGCACTCATTGTGTTAGAGCATTACCAATATCATTCATTTTCACTACTAGATAAATTAAAATTATTTGTAATTAATATTCGGCATTATTGCTCTTAAGTAAGAGGCAAAAAATGTTGGGCGAAAGCAATTTAGTTATATTTGATATCTTAAACGGTATTATTTTTAAAGTTTTTAACTTTCTAACAGTCCCTCTGTTAAGTGCAAAACACGAATCTCCCGGAGAAAAGATCTCAACTCTCACTCAATGCTCTTTTTCTCCTCCGAAATCGCTGAACGAGCGCCTGACTGAGGAGGATGAAAAGAGATGGGGGGGGGGGGGAAATATGAGCTTTATTTGCATTTTTCTATGATTGCGATGTTGGTGCCAGTTGAATAAATCATAAATAACTTAAACGTTCAGCAGAATCATTTTTAATATCCGGAATTTTAAAACATTTTCTACATCATCAACAGAGAATTCAAAACTCATTACAAAATTATTTTCTCTTAAAAATAATTTTTATTTTGTGGTATAAAAAGGGAACATTTTCCAAATTTTAATTATTACAAATGTATTTCATTTATTTGCTTCTAGAACTGATAGGAGAACATGTTAAAATAACATGCTTTAAAAACGATGAACGATATCGGCTTTTCTTAGAGAAGCAATACTATTTGAAGATTCCTACTTAAATAAGTTAATTGAAATTCAAATTAATGTCATAAACTAAGTTTTAGAACATATTCTTCGAAAACGTATGTTTAATTTAAACAAGGTTAGGTTAACATAATCTGAGGTCACTTTACTTTATTTTTAGCATAAATTAAATAAAAAAATGCATTAAAGTTTGTGCTGCTCGTAAAACATAGGTAGTAAACATATTGTTTAAAATACTGTTTTAGAGAAAATAACAAGTTACTTATCTTTACGTATCCATTCCATATTCTTACAAATATTATAATTTGGAATAACAAACAACTACTATCGTTGTTTAATGCCACATCATTTGAGAAGAAATTAATTCATAAATGTCGAAAATATCATTTAAGGTATCTTACAAGTACAAAAACATGATTTTGGGCAAAAGTTTTGAAATAAAGTTTATTATAAATAGTTCGGAATCCCTGTACTTCTTAAAAATACTTTACTAATGTCTAATTATTTACAAAGTTATAGCAGTTTTTGTGCCATGTTTTAACAGTGTCTTTAAAGGCGTTTATCTCAAGATCAGATTTTTTTTTAAGCCACCTTAAACATGATCCCTCATATTGTTTTTAAAATAATTGTCCAAAATATTTTGCGAGTGTTAACGATTATCGCACACATGTTTTGAGCCACTGATTAAGAGAAAAAAGTAAAATTTTCATCTTTTATAGATGTTTTTTCACATCGACAAGTACGGAAATTTAAAAAAAAAATTGCCTTTCTAACAACATTGATCCCTAACTCAACAGTATATGCACTTGTTTTTAAGATAATAGTTCAAAACAAAGTTAGTATCCTTCTAAATAAAATCATCAAAAGTTTTTTTGTCATAGGTGATTGAAATTTTTTTACAATGTATAGCGTATATGTAAAAAAAATGCTTTATTTTTCCCTGAAAATGGCCTTTTAAAATAATAATAATAATAATAGTTTTTGACAAGTTTTCTAAGTTTTTACACACAATAAAACAAAGAAACTAGTTTTATAAATTTTATATTAATATATAAATGAGTTATCAAAATTAGTCGGATACCTTAAGCATCCCGTTGTATTATGAAATTTTTAATGTGTGTAGAGTAGGTACAATATACTAAATTTTAAGTCCTTTTTCTTATCCAGGGTATATTTTGTAAGCTATTCTTATAATGCGTGATTTTTTTACTGTTTTGGGTTGTTAGTCGGTGCATCTGAAAAACCCTAATGGAATCCGACACAAATACACTGGTTATCATAAATTAAGGAAAATTCACAAAAATCGCGATAACTCAAGAAATTACACATGGAATTTTATGAAACTTACCCACAATATACAACACATAGTAAGGTATTAAACAACATAAAAAGAAATTATCAGACATTAATAGTAGTATAGAAATTAGCACATGTATAAAATAAACAAATTGGAAGTATCGGTTTGCAATAGAAAAAGTACCTTTAATATGGAATATGATTGCCTCTAGAAGCAATACAGCACAAACAGCGATGTGTGATGCTTTCAATTATGCGGTCTATCAGTTCAATAGGAAGTGAGAGCCATTGCTCTTGTAAAGCAGTTGCAAGCGTGGCAAGGGTCTGAGGGGGCGGATTGATGGCAGATACACGCCTCCCTAGAGCATCCCAAACGTGCTCGATAGGATTCAAGTCCGGGGATCGAGCTGGCCACTCCATGCGAGTAATTGTTTCCTGTTGAAGATAATCATCAACAATGCGAGCTCTGTGTGGTCTTGCATTATCGTCCTGTAACAGGAAGCAATCACCAATTGCCCCGGCATATGGGCGCACATAAGCATCAAGGATGTTGTCTCGATAAACCTGAGCATTCACGGTTCCCCTTGGAAAGACATGGAGGTATGTGCGCCCTCCTAAGGATATGCCTCCCCAAACACAGACACTGCCTCTTCCGTATGCATCTCTTTCACGGATGTTTGATGGATGATAACGGGTCCCAGGTTCTCTCCATATCAAATAACGTCTACTGTCACTTTCTAGACTAAACCTGGACTCATCCGTAAAGAGAACAGGCCTCCATTGATCTGACGTCCAGTGGACATGTTGTCGGGCCCACTGCAAACGGTCTCTCCTATGGCGTGATGTGAGCGGCACGCAAATGGCTGGTCGTCTCGCATACAGACCACCTTCGTGGAGCCTTCTGCGCACAGTTGACGTTGACACCAACCTTCCGGTGGCTGCAGCAAGAGAGGATCTAAGATGTGTCGGAGTAGCGGTTCTATTCCTGCGTGCACTTAATGTCAAATATCGGTCATCGGCACTGGTCGTAACAGTTGGCCGTCCTTGACTGAACCTCCTAGATGCCGAATCTGTGGTTTGAAATTGCCTCCAAAGTCTATGAACCACAGATGGACTCACATTTAGCCATCTGGCCACTTCTGATTGACTCTGCCCTGCCTCTAGTCTCCCGATGGCTCTCCATCGTAGTTCTTCAGGCAAATGATGCCTAGAGGTCATTATTACGAATTGGCTATCTCAGATTTTCAATGTCGCAATCACAGTAAAATTTGTGTGCTTTCTCTCAAACTTGGACTTTTATGCTCCAGGCAGATGACGTAAGCCGAGTGCAGCGCCACTAATTTGCATATTGCAATTTTACTCAGCTACTCTTAGTGGACAACATATGCAAATTTTGCACGGTTTGGCTTACTTTTGAAAGAGTTATCGCTATTTTTGTGATTTTTCCTTAATTTATGATAACCAGTGTACATATTTTCGCAAAAAAAAAAAAACATGTTTTTTTTTCTTTGGATTTGACCTCAAAATATGAGTGGCAGTTATAATTTGAAAAATATAGTCTTTATACTTTACTCAGGAGAGTAACCAAAAGTTTGGAACCTTTTGAACCTTGTATCTAATTTATCGAAAATGTTCATTATTAAATGAGATTACAGGCGAAATGCTTTTTTACTACCACCCACGTTGAATTTTTTTTTTACAGAAAATTTTTTGTACATAAAATGTCTTCACTAAACTCGTTAAGCATTGAAATATAATGTATCTTAAACTCATTTATCAAAAAAGAAAAAAATCAAGCAACGTATAATTATTGACAATTATTTATTATTATTTATTATATTATATTATTATTATTACTTTTCCTAATAATGGTCACGAATTTGAGAATTATTAGGCACGCAATTACTTTCTTTATTTCAAACTAAATAATTTTAAATGATAATATCCAAAATTTAGAAGAATCTGGTTAAATTATTTTTGAGGAATGAAAATTTAAAATTACTGCCTTTTTGAAATATCAGTAAAATTTTGTAAAACCACGTGAGAAAGTTTTTTACAGTGCAGCATTTTGAAGAAGAGTTTATTTTTATTTAAAATTATATAGTAAAAAAAGAAAATAATTTTTTTTTATACTTTACTATTAAATTTGTTTTTGACCAATATAAAAGTGAAAATGATTCAACGTGGGTGATAGTAAAAAAACATTTCGCCAGTAATCTTATTTAACAATGAACATTTTCGATAAATTAGATACAAAACCGTTTTTCCGTTTACCAAACAACTAGGCGTAAAAACTAAAGATAAATACTCTATATTGTTTACATTTTGATGGTAGGAATTATAACAAAATCGAAACATAAATTGAAATAATGCAACTGCCAACATAGCCCACATTTTGTAACGTTCAGCTCTAGTATTCAATTCCTTTGAAAGTGGTAGAAAGCTTTAGCTTCGTAAATAAAAGGAAAGCGGATTAGGTTTCATCAAATGAAAGCGTTAGAAAAAATCTCTCAATTAAAATGAATGAAGTCGAAATTTCGTTTTTAGTTTCCATACAAAACCCGACGATTCGAAGACTGACCCATAATCTAGATAAGATAGAGAAGAGTATATCTGTTCTCCTTCTTGAAAAGCAGTCCATAATGCTTTCAAATTAATCCATGTTTCTGTAAAACGGTTTTCTTTTTATTTTAAGGCTCTTTTACTTTTCTTTTTTACTTTCCTTTTCAATTTACTTTAAAAGTTTTCCTATAATTTGTCAAAAGAAAATCTTACAATTTGTCTGTTTAAATTACAATTGGTTACAATTTGGCAGTGAAAGCAAGCTGAGAATTGAAAACCTTTAATTTATTAAAGACGAAAGCCATTAGATATTTTATTTATAATTATTATCATAATGTTAATTATTATTTTGTATTTGAAAAAAGTAAATGTTACTGTAATTGAGAGATCAAGTAAGCTCTGAAATGATATGTACACAATAAATAAAATAATTTATATTTAAATTAATATTTCTAATTATAGTAACCTAATAATAGTCTAAATAGTAATCTTACCAAAAAAGATGTTTTTTTAAGTGTTAAATGTACCCCCCCCCTATATTATAAATATAACCGTCGTTGAACAGACGGTCTAATTTTGGGTCAACGACAGCTAATGTCGACAACTAAATCCGCAGCCTTTTAATGTTGAACCTAATCAAGATGTCCATGAAACTCCTGAATCATGTATCCGGAGAGATTTTGCCTTCCTGGAGTACTTTTTCATGGAACTAAGCAGCATTTGCGTTATATAAAGAGGAAAACCACTAAAACCTCCCACTGTTAGCCTGCAGGCAAGGAGACTCTAATCCATGATCCGTCTACCACTGACGACATTTTTACTCCAGTATTGTGGTCGGTGCTAGCCAGGTGCCAGCCCTAAGTGAAATTCGAAGCCGGTTCATCTCATTTGAGGGTAACAGCTTTATCCCTTGATTCACCACGGTTCAATTGCAAAATATATAAAAATAACCGCCATCGAGGTCGATAATGCTAGTACAATGTAGAGCATTCGGGTCCAAGCAAATACATTAACTCCAAGGTAGTTACGCCACTGACCAGAAGTAACTAACAACAACAGACACTGTTAACAGATTGCGTTAATAATAAAATCATACGATTTGTCATATTGAGTAAGTAATTAAATAATGTTCATTTGGGGGTTCCTTTAAGGCTTATTGAAATTCAATTTTATTACAGCTGAAATTATTGAACAACAATTTGGATGATTTTGAATATTTCTTTGGACGTAAATTATGCAAAAATAGAGACATTTATCAAAAATCTAAAAGCACACAGATTCCTAATACTAAACAATCTTTTAGGAACTGCAGATTGCATAATCATGCTTCAATATATTTTTCCTATGTGACACGATAAACTCAACGTTTTTATTTTTTTTTTGTCATTGCTATAGTTAATCTTGTAAAGTTGACTTATGTAATAGTATAAGTAGTGTTGAATAGCTAGCTTTACGTTAACTATTTATTTATAAATTATTTATTTTTATAAAACAAAAAACTATGAAGTAATTACGAAGGAAAAATTTAGATTTATTTTTGATCATTTCTAAAACTCCCGTAGAAACTCAAACGGTGCTATGATGGCAGTGGCGTAGCGAGGGGTGGGCAAGGGGGGGCATCATGCCCCGGGCGCTACTTACAAAGGGGCGCCAAATGGTCCGCAAAACAAAAAATTGCTGGATAATTTTTTTTATTTATTATAATTGATTTCTGGAAAATATAATTTAAATTAGTGCCAGTGTAATATAATAAATGTTAATTCATAAATATTACTCATAATATTTAATTCATATTCATATTAAATATATTCAATATTTAATTCACGTCCTTGTCATCGCGCTCTGCTTAGAATAAAAATGAAATGTTATTAAACGTTGTATATAAATTTAATGTCAGCATAAATTATATTGTATATTTCACTATGTTATTACCTTTCAAGTTCAAGGCATTCTTGGTAAGTAATAAATCAAATAAGATTACTTACTACATCTATTCGACGAATCTATTATTAAGTGAATAGAGTATGAAAAAATTTGTTAACAGGAAAATTTTTTGTTCTCATAATTGTCACCACAAATGAATTCATTCATCTTCTGGCATCCCGCAGTGGACTGATCGTTAAGACACGGTTCCCAGCAGATCACCGAAGTCAAGCATCACTGGCTGCTGTCAGTGTGCGGGTGGGTGACCCACTTGGATCAGTCTGCGCAGGGACTGAGGGTGTGCGGTATGGGTCCTCGTTAAACTGTGCTACCGTAAAGTGCTCGACTTCGCGGGCAGGTCGTTGGGCTACCGAAGCGGGGGTGCCATCCCCTCCGCAGAGGATCAAAATTGTGATGGCATGTCTTCGGATCATCCTCAGAGATGTTTCCCAGACCGTCGCCAATAGCCCATTGTGCAGCTCTAGTGCGACGTAAATGAACTACAACAACAAAATCATCTTCTGGCATCTACAGTTTGAAATCAACTAATAAACGATATCAAAAGAAATAAATATTATGGACTTTTGTTTAATTCAACTGCTGATATCTCTCATCGAGAACAAATGTCCGAAGTCGCTAGGTATGTAGATGCTGATTTTGTCAATAAAAAAGTTTTCATCAAAGAATCTTTTTTGAGTTTTATTGAAATACATGCTAAAGATGCAACCTCGATCGAAAATACAATTTTAGAGAAAATAAATTACGATGAAATTTCATTAACAAACTGCAGATCACAATTTTGCGATAATGCTGCCGTGATGGCAGGTCACACATCTGAAACACGATGGAGCGCCAGAACAGAAGCGGTTATCATTATCATCTATGGGCTGTAGAATATAAAAGAACTATTAGAAAAATTAGCAGAGCACACTACCACTACAAGTGACAACAGAAGTGAAGCTACAATTCTGTTGCAAAATATACTAACCTTTAGTTTTATAACTTTAGTTCATTTCTGGTATGAAATCTTAAGAAGGATTGATCGTGTGCAGCTCAGATTACAAGATCCTAGAATGAATTTTAGAGAAGTGTTCCATGATCTTGAATCATTAGCGACTGAACTAGCCGAAATTTGAGACAAGCTCTGTAAAGAGGCAATAGAAAAAGCAGAGTCTCTTTGTGAAAAATGGGATATGGATACAACAATACGTGCCTGGAGAATTGGCTATGGTGGTCATTCAGCAGAAAGTGAAATTTCCCGGCGTTATGGAAAGCACTTTTGATCGTCTCCAACAAGAAATGTGTAAACGATTAAATGACTTTAATTTCAAATTTGGATTTCTACTAGACGTTGAAAATTTATTAAACAAGGATAATGTTGATAACGACATTGAAAAAAAATTGTAAAATTCCGGGTGAATTTTATAATACAGATTTCAATGTAATAGAACTTTTTATCAAAGTATATGACAGCAAAATGTTACTCCGCAGTAGAAAAGAAATTAAATCTAAAACTCCATTAGAATTTCTTACTTTTATAATCAATCTCGAATGGAGAAGTTTTTCCAAATCTGAGAGCGGCATTTCAAATACTCCTGACTATCTCAGTATCAATTGCGAGTTCTGCGAATTTCAACTGCGAACGTTCATTCAGCAAATTAAAATTAATTTTGACAGATCGCCTAAATGACATAGCATTAAGTGTGGAAAGAGAAAAATTTTAAATGATCAATTTTGATACATTTGCTTCATCAAAAACACGGAAAATTTAGACATAGTAATTAGTTTTATTAATGTATTATAATCATATGATTATTAAATATATGTATCTCTTTAGAGATAATAAATATTTACTTTTTTATTGTTTTAAAACTGCGTGTTTCTAAAATATTTCTTTATAAATATGTAAAATAAATAATAGATATCTTTTGAACTAATTCTAGATGATCATATACATTTCAAAATCTAGTCTTGTTCTCTCAACTACATTTTTTGTCTCAAATTTAAAGCCTAGCTTGAGTCTATGACTTTATTTATTTTACTTTGTTTATTTATTTATTTGCGAGTATATTTTACATATAATATTATATGNGATGTAATCGTGTGAGCTGGTGAAAAGATATCTTTTTTTTTCTTCGGATTTTTATTAATTATTACTATTCTTTCCTTTTCTCTTTTTGTATTCATTTATTGTGCTATATATATATATATATATATATATATATTGCACAGTAATCAAGTTATTACTAGGGAGGGAATGAGGACGTAGTGCATCATGTAATGAAGCATTGGGATGAGCTTTCTACCGTAACTTAGGACAGAGATGGAAAGAATAATACTTCTGCTGCCAACTATGCTGCAATATCCAGAATCCATTGTGTTATTTAATGGCCACTGTAAATTTTTTAAATAATTTCTAAAAATTCAATGAAAAAAAAATTTGACAATATAACTGACATTCCTTGAAAATAGTTAAAATTGAATTCAAAGTAATTCCGAGTGGACATACAGTTTTTCTGTGCATTCGGTATGGTTACTATATAAATTTATAAATTTTACAGTTTAATTTTGAAAGGTGACCATGCTGGTCGCTAAAAGCGGCTAGTGTTGACGTAATTTCATGTACAAAAATAATTAGAAATATAAAGTTTTGTACTTTTTATAATCTCTAATTCTAGTTGGATTATAGCCTTGTATTTCACATACTTTGATTGATACTGCTAAATCGATTAAAGATCCACCTTCAATTTATTTTTGAAAATAAAATAAAAATGATTAAATTTATTAATCATGAGTAAAAATTATCAAAAGCATATAAATCCCCCCTCTTACTTCTTCATTCTTGTGACAGTTGAGTTCGGTCGGGAGGAAGGAGGTCTTTTTATTACGGATCAGTGATTTTCTATATTTTATTTTATGACCGGCGGTAAATGCTGACCCATGTTTGGGTTTATATCTAATAAATCTAACTCAGAAGATAGGTGGCCTCCTTGACTTCAAAATTCGGACAGTCCTCCACGAATGCGAATTTGTCCCAGTACTTGATCCAGGGGTTCCCTTGTCTTCTGGATTAGGTTCAAAATTACAAGTCTATGGAGTTGAACGTTGGTATTTGCGAACCCTAAATGGGGTTGGCAGTTAAGCGATGGTTATAAAATAATAATTGCTTGGCACAGAGTTCACACATGACAAATTCAGCAAAGTGCTGCTGACGCTTCAACTCATCCGTAGAACTACTTAACTTTTCCCATTCTTTTTATATTGTAAAGCCAGCGTATTTCATGTTTGTGATAATTTTTTCGTTGAGTTGCCAAATCTCTAAGTATGAGTAAAACATTGTGTGCCACCTTGGATTCGTCTTGTCTATTTCTTTGGAGCCTGTCGCAAGTACCGAGGGAAAGCGAAAAACGAAATTAAGTTTCGCTTTTTCCGGTCTCCATTACACTAGTTTATACAATAGTAGTAATATCAATATCTATGTAGGTATGGGTACATTGTAATTATAATTACATTATTATTTATGTGAAGTGGGGTGTGATCAAAAGCCTTAAGCCTGCTTCGCTGGTCAGCTGGCCACCCTTTGTGACCAAGTCTTGGGACAGAGTCATAGTGACAGAGGGGATACCTTCAGTGGTAGATGGATCATGGAAAAGAGTCCTCTTGCCATCAGGTATACCGTGGAAGGTTTTGCTTTCTATGTAATGCAAATACCGGTTAGTTCGATCAAAAATTCCTCCATGAAGGCAAATTTCACTCTATACTTGATCCAGAAGTTTTCTTGTTTTCTGGATCGGGTTCAAAATTACAAGGCTACGGAATTGAATATTGGCAGTCTTGGTTCGCTGTTCATCTTCGGTTATAAGCATTGTGAGAAACTAGCGGTCGTGGAGAATATTCTTGATAGAATTGTCCTTCGTTCGGGAGGCAAGTGTTTTATCTTCTAAGACATTGTAGCTTAGTGGTCAGCTATACACACAATATACACCGAAGAGCCATTACATTATGACCACCCTGCTAATAACATGTAGGACCACCTTTAGCCCTCAAAACTGCTAGCACCTGCCGTGACATTGATTCCACAAGGTGCTGATAGGTAGTCTGAGGTATCAGGTATCAAGCGCTCACCAACTGGTCCTGCAATTCCCTCACATTGCGAAGGGGTAGCGTGGCAGCACGAATTTGGTTTTTCTATTAGGACCACAAATGCTCTATTGGATTAAGGTCAGATGAATTTGGGGGCCAAGACATGATTTGAAAGTCACTGGAATGTTCCTCGAACCAATCCATGGCGATTCGACCCTTATGACATGGTGCATTATCTTGTTGGTAAGCACCATCCCCCGCAGGAAAAACTGTTGCCATGAATGGGTGAACCTGGTCTGCAACTATGTTCAAGTAGCTTTCAGACGTCAGAGATTGTTCTATGAAGATTATGTGTCCTAATGTGCCCCATGAAAACATTGTTCCTGGGGGAGACCATTGTTATAGATGGAGGGTGGTCATAATGTAATGGCTCTTCGGTGCATACAGTTGTCAGCTATACACACTGAAGGCTGTTCAATGACTGTTATAAAATACTTCTGACTGAGCCGTAATTTCTCAGGGGATAAAGCAACCTTCTACCTTCTTCAAACCAGTTCACCTTCTAAGGAGGTGAACTGGGTTCGAATCCCAGTGATGGCTGGTCGACACGAATTCCGCATATAAAATAAAATAAAATACTTATGATTGATTAAAAATATTGATTTTGGTCAATTATTTACAAAGAAATTTCAATCTTTTGTCAGATTGATCTGACAAACTACAATATAACTGTTATAAATAAATGTAAGCTTTGAGTTCTATATTGAAAATATTTATGATCTCTTAAGATTTACATAAATCTGTCAATTGTATAAAATAATACATAATATTTTACTTATATCCATATCGGCTTTATTCGAATTCATATTCTGTCTGTTCAGTGAGTATGTTTTATTAGAAAACTAATTTTATCTTAAGAAATATTGTAAATATGCATCAAAAATTTATGATTCTCGTTTTAGATTGCATCGTTACTTAACAGATTCTTATGTGTATCATATCTTACTGTAATTATTAATTTTATTGTCATGAATAACAAACAAGGTGGCAGCTACTTTAAACCAACTTGTGTAAAAGAACATTTTTGGGGTATCAGAACACCAATATCCTTGGTTCCCAGGGTTTTCTTGTTCTTGTGTTACCAACTATCTTTGGGTTTTGGTGTAGTATAAACACCACTTTGGTGTAAAGTAGTTGCCAATATTTTTGGTGTTCACGAAATGTTTTTTTGCAGAGCAACGACTAAAGTAGAAAATAAGAATAAGGTATATTGAATTCGTAAATAAAGTTTTGCACTGATTCGAAAACACTTCGCTATTTATATGAACTTCTTATATTCAACATGTTTATTTTTCAAAATGAAATGATACATTTTGCACTTTATTTAATAATTGAGAAAATTATTTAAATGTTCATATCAGATCAATCTGAATGGATGAATATTTTAAAGAAGACACAGTATAAAACAAACTAGCCTTTGGGGATAAATGACTGGCAGCTAAATGAAGTTCAAGAATTGTGCACTTCGAAAGTCTAAGTTATAAGTCGTTTTAGCTTCACTACCATTTCATTTAAATGATATTTCATTTTAGCTGGAAGACCATAAAGTATTCGCTTTAAAAATCTCTGTAATGTTTTCCATGATATTCATCTATTCACACAATAATGATTTTTAAAATGATTCACTTCATATAAATCTATCGATAAGTGTAAATAGTTCTTTCAATAAAAATATACAGAATAATATTAAGTTGGATAATGAACCAAAAAAAGTCTTAAGTATATCTGCAATTTATCAAAGATTTCAAGTGTATCTTAGAACCGGCAGAATAATTTTAAAAGCTTTCAAAATACATGTTTGTAATTTATTTTTCATTCGGGAACAAAAATATGCTTCATTAAAATTTAAAATACAAAACTAAATTCTTTCCAAGAAGTCATTAACTTTCAGAATCATTCATTTCCAGAATAATAAATTTTCGAATAATTCTAATCCTTTACAGGTCGAATAAACATAAAATTAGTGAATAAAAGTGCGCTAACTTTTAGTATTAATTGTTAACAAAAGCTTAATTATTTTCATATATTTGAGTAACGAACTTATGTGAATGTTATTAATATTTAATTTTCAATTATACCATTAAATCGACAGTACAAAGCTTTTATTTTAATTTATATTTTTTTGTTTTTGTCTGATTTATAACTAAAGTTATATGACCTAAACTTAACCATTTAAATTAAACTAAATCTAGATGTAACATAACATTTAGTATACTTATTAATCTTTATAAAACTGTTTATTAAATAAAATATTTGAAAAACAATTATTCTTAAAATACATCACTAAAAACTGCAACAGTTCCACGGTGGATTGATCTTAAGGACACGATTCCCAATAGAGCACAGAATTCAAGCATGAATGGCTGCTGTCAGTAAGCGGGTGGATGATCACTTTGATCAGGAAGCATAGGAAACGAGGGAACGCGGTATCGGTCCTCGTTAAACTGTTCTACCATAAAGTGCTCGACTTCGTGCGCAGGTAGTCAGGCTACCAGAGGAGGGGAGCCATTCCCTCTGCAGGAGATCAAAATTGCGATGGCATGCCTTCGGATCATCTTTAACCGTCGCCAATGGCCCATTGTGCAGCTCTAGTGCGATGTAAATATACCATACCAAAAATTGCAACAACAATCATTGCAGCTTAAAGCCCATGCTTGATCCTTTTAAATAATGTCATTTATGGCTAAGGTAAGAAACTCTATAAAATTTTTTTAAAAAAAAGCACTATTTTGTTGAAGCAAGGGGATTTACTGCACAATGAGATACTGTGAGCTTAGATGAGGGGTGCTGCGAAGAGGGTTTCAAGTTTAATATTAATCCATCTATTGTGATCTGCTTCAATTCAAAGGGAAAAAGTACAGTTAATAATTATAGCTGTGGAGATAAGAATAATAAGAGTATCCTGATCTAAAACTATACGCGTTCTAACTCTCTTCGCAGTCTGATATTGTATTGACAAAGCAAAATATATCAATATAATAGTGCGAAGAAAAATGGTTCCACTTTCCAGATTTTTGGCACTTATTTCCAAACGCAAAGCCGTTTTAACCCATATGTTGTAGTCCTCATCAAAAATGTCTTGCTAGGTTCGTATCTCGAGTAGAAATTTATTGGTTCGAGCCTTTAATTTAACTTTTAAATATAGGCGACATATTAGGGAGACCGGAAAGTAATGCCGTTTTTGTGCATTATTTATTACCAAGATTTTATTTTTATTCTATAATGTATTCACCCTCGTTGGCAACAACCTTTCAATGACAGATCGAAGATGAATCGAAACAAATTTAAACAAATGAATTGGTTTTTAAGACTAACGAATATTTAATGCACTGAAACGACATTACTTTCTGATCCCCCTAATATTTCTAGATTTTTTGCTAACTTGACTATTACTATAGGCTTTATTTTTCACAGCAGGTCTCAACTTGCGTTTTTTCCCATTATCCACACTGATTTCATCCACAGTGAACATTTGTGATTACAATTTTGACGTTCAGAATGCACAAATTGAATGTTTTCAAGAAAGTTAGTTTCTCAGCAGACGCTCCCGCAAACTAGGTTCATGTAGCCTTCCGAGAAATGGGCCTACCCGTAGAGAATCCGCCCGTTTTATGTTTCCGAAGTTCTATGATAAAAACAACCACTAGTTGTCCAGCTCGTTGACTGATTAAAAACAACTTCTGCCACTCGTTGATTAAGTTTCTTTGTGGGAGGAAACCGAGTCCAACATAGAAAAAGGAAAATTGTTTGAAAAGTATTGTTAAGTTTGAAACGTTATTCTCTAATCACATGTTGAAGATTTACAATTTTTTCCTCTCCGTTCTTGTTATTTAAATGAAGTCGCCTGCATATAAAGTTGGAACTACTGCTTACAGATTTTCCACGCATTAACCAGAGAAGTAGTAACGCTGAGATTTTCATCTTTTTATTTTAAAATTGGCTTTTCATACGGATTCGGGGATTCTACTTCCATGATATAGTATCGTGCTTAAGTTTTAAGGTGAAGATTATGACAGGTTTCAGCTAGCATGAAAAGTGTTGATTCAGAGAGATACAACATGAGTGCCACTCGATTTCAGTAAGGCAAACCATATATAATAGTTGGCGGAGTAATACAATGATAAGACAACTTTTTACTTACAGAACAAAAACCCTAAAAATATGGAAAATGGGAGGAAAATGGATTCTACCACTTAATTTTCTGGCTGGTTCCAAAAAGGAACCAGCAACAATGGTGTTATTACATTATGTCTTTAGATCCCTTGACGATATTTAATAACCTGAGTTGGTTCAACTACGTAACCCTCTAATTTTAACAGAAACTAGAAAACAAGGGGTCTTGCTGGATGCGAATTGAGAACTAACTCGATTCCATTGTGGCCAATTCGTTAAATAACCCACACTTCCGTTGCATTGAGAGAGAAACCACGACAACCTCCCATGATTAGCCGGAATGAAATTTTATTACATAATTCACAAAAAATGGGGATATTTTACGCCAGCACTCTGAGCACTGGAGACTGGGTCATCAATGACGAAATTTTATGGAATTCTCACGTGATGACACCTGAGATTTTCTCAAACAAATCCTAACGGCTCCTTGTTTGCTATTTTTATTGACTGAGCTCTAGATCTTCTTTTATCTTAATTTGACTGTAATATTTACATTTTCTACTAAATTAATTCCTACCTAATAAGATCAATATATTAATTCTCAATGTTGTTTTGTAAATCTGAAATCCTATCATACATATATTTTTTCAACCGTGAGATCTGACTGGATACAGATTCACATTAAATTTATTTAAAGTTATTCATATACACTTTTCTTTCTTGTGCTTTTTCAGCATCATATCTAACTTTTGTATGTTTAAAAATGACTTGTGTTTTTTCTTGATAAAAGCGTAAAATTTGAATTTTTTTTCAGTCAATCAGTGTTCATCTCTGTAGCCTTTTAATTTAAGTTCAACTCAGACGACGAAGGATCTTTTAATTATTGGAAGAAACTAGATTTTGTTGCGGACTTTTTGATAAATAACCCGAATTTTCTTTACAAGAAGAGGGAAACCACGGAAATCTGGCTCATTTTCAGCGACATATAAGATCTTCGGCTGTTTAAAAAACTCATGTATTGTCGAATAGACAAAGATAAAAGTGTAACATTAGAGTTTCTTTCATATTTTCTTTTTAAAATTGAACGAAACCATATTTAAGACAACAGTTCTAAATAAGTGGAAAAATAAATTTACTTTTTTTAAGAAACTTGAGTAGAGAACTAGCAACTCAACAGTAAAAGGTTTGCAAATACTTGAAACATGATAAATTCAATATACTCATAATGTAATAAAATATTCTTACATTAGACGAGTTCCAATTAAAATTCTATTTTACTTACTTTGAAATCGTTAAAAATTATATTCAATTTCTTTGAATAATATTCCTTTGCTCTTTGATCCGATGTAATTCAAAGACATTCGCCTTCCTTGATTTTTGAATGAAATGCATATCGCAACAATGCGATAGAATAAAATCTATTTCAAGGAAGGAAAAAATTGAGAGGATTTATAAATTTCTGAGGAATAGGAAGAAAAACAAGGAATGCGATTTCAGAAAATTGTGTTATTTTATTTTCTTAAAAGAAACCGGGTTGGGAGAAGTGAAAGAAGTAGAAAATCGACAAAGTTTAAAAGATAGAGAGCAGAGAGAGAGGGGGGGGGATGATTGCATGTTGATGGTTGATAAGATCATTGCTATTTAATATTTTAATTTCTTCATTGTTATGGGGCACTTTAGGGCCAAATTAATGCCTAAAAATTTGATGAATATTTTGGTAATTTTTTGGTTTTTCGCAAGTAAATTTCGTAAGTAAATTTAACATTTTCATTTATTACTTCGTATCCGAGGAGAGTCGTTCATTTTGTTTTGTGTTTTATAAATGACATTTGAATTTACTTGCCCCCGACCAACCGACTAGTACAATATTTTTCAATAAATGAAGTAACGACTTTCGCTTTAATATAAGCATTCTTCGAGTGAAAAAAAAAACTGTACATTGCTTTTCTTATTATTTATTTTTAGTTCTATATCAATAGAGTAGAGTTAAGCAAAATAAAGAAAATAATTTATTATATAAAAATGTTTGGAATCCAACACGAACAACAACTTATATTATTGCAAACCCAAATCGCATTACTTGTGAAGGGGAAGTATTATACAAAATATAAATATCATTGAGCAAAATGAATAATCAAAGTGATTCGAATCAATAGAATCAGTGTGAGCTGCGAATGGGGATATAGAGCGTTCCCCTTCCAGTGAGGTGAACCGGGTTTCATTCTGGTCAAAACGAATCCGCATCCGGTTTGCACTACCAACCACAGTGCTGACTTGATATATATACTCAGTGGTAGACGGATCATGAGTTAGAGTCCCTTTGCCGTCAGGCTAACCGCTGGAAGCTCTCGTGGTCTTCCTCCCCATGTAACTGAAATGCAGGTTAGTTCCATCGAAAAGCCCTCCTCGAAGGCACATTTCTCCCAATTCTTGATCCAGGAGTTCTCTGTCTTCTGGTTAGAGTTCCCTTGTCATCTGTACAGGGGACACGTGCCTACTCATTAATTTTTTAAATTTTTTATAATTTTTAAGTCTTAATTACTTTTTTTGAAATACCAGACAAAAAACCATACTTAATTTAATAAAAAAATAATAACTTTAGTTAATTTTTTATAATTTAATGAACTAACTCTATGTTTAGTACTTTTATACAAGTGGTTCTTAAAAATCATTCAATGATTTTTTTAAAACTTACTTCGATTATTACTTAATGATTTCAGCATTAATTTATAATAGTGATTACAAATTACTTAGTTTAATTTATGTTCGATACATTTTCTTAAATTACAGTTATTTTCAATTAACATAGTGTAATAATTTTTAAGCACGCTATTTATATTTTGCAAATGTCGAAAATTTTTACTATCGTTTTAACTTATTTTTGTCTTATAGATTTAAACAACTTCTAGTTTGTTTGTGATTCTATATTTGTATAATGACTTGTTTCAAGTATAAACTTCAATGTATGATTTGATGGAATGCTTAATATTTTTATAATTTTTATAGTTTCATTTCCATACGCAATATAATTTTTTCAGTACTGATTTTTTTTAAATCTAGCACATAAATTTTTTGCATGTTTCCATAGAATGTGTAATGAACTATTTTATTTGATTATCGCATAACTTTTGAAAACCTAGAAAAGGACTTGGAAGAGCACACACAAATTGCACTAAATACATACAAATATTAAAAAAAGGCACATAATTGCTCATAGTAAAAAATGCTTCTTAAAGTCTAAAAAACTTTGCGGGAATTTCATATTGCGGAGTTACACTGTTCAATTATGTTGTATCTGATATCTCATATTCCGGCGGGTAATAGTTAAAAACGAGTTTTACCTGTTAAATTTTTTTTACATTTTGGGCATTATGGGTAGGTAAGGCGATCATATCACTAACTTCATGACTTTTATTCAAAACATATTTAGTGATAATTAAGATAGTGCGCCATTTTTCAAACACAACTATATTTCTGAAATTTAAAATGGAATATAATTCCTAAAAAAAAGAATTTCTTAATAGTTACTTAAAAGAGTAATATTAAAAAAAGTCGAGGAATAAAAAGTTTTAAAAGCAAATAAATGAAAATTTCTTGATAAATATTGTTTAAAATTACACCAAGAAAAATCGAATATTTATATTATCAGCCCTTGAAATAGAATTGTTAATCTAGATGAAAAGCAGTTATAAAAAGGATTTTTTAATTTAAGAAAACAAAGCATCAAAAAACATACAAAAATATTAAATCAAAGATTCATTTGGAAATAAAACTGTATTAATTGAAAATAATTGTTCTGACAATTCCTTGTTTTCTGAGGTGGTGCATATTTGGGAACACTACATCCCGTTCTCTGGGAACAATTCTTCAAGTAATTTCTTTACAGTCCTACTTGTAATTTAATCTTTCATAATTTGAGGGTTCGGGAAAAAAATTGCTATCAGGAGTGTCAATCCTCTGTTGGAGGAAATCCTCCGAAACTTGAAGTAATTACTTCGAATTTTAGCAAACAAAGAAACATATCAAATTTTTATTCAAATAAACAGAAGTTTTTCAGCTATATCTGATCCATCTCAGTTAGATTCACTGTTGGAAATATTTTGTAAAATGTTATTTGTAGAAGACAAAGTTTTAAAAAAAAGAATCATGAAAGAAAAAATGATTTTTAGATCACAATATAAAAGGGACACATAAATTGGGGTCAAACAAAGTGGCGTCATTTGTTGAAAATCATACAAATTAAATTTGAAACCGGTTTTTGTGACCGAATTTAATGTAATTAAACATTTACTCAAATGTAAGTAGATATCTCTAAAAAAATCGCAATGGCTGACACTAACCGCTGTTTTATGTGTTCAACTTTGCATTTATATACTATAAGACTTAGAATCTTGAAATTGAAAAGGTATAAAAACATGTATGGGAATTTTATTGGTAAAAAAATTTAACTTTCTAAAATTAATTTGAGTATCTGTTAAATTTGGAAAAAATACTATACGGGCCGTTCTACCGGTTGAAGGAATGCACCTGCATAATAAAAATTTGGGAAGCTGAAAGGACGACTTTTGTTCATGAACTTAAAAAAAAAAAATTCCAATTGTTCCACGAGTATTATTTTGCAAATTTGTTTTGCTTTACCTTACATTTTGCCTCCATGCTCAAAATCTATAAAACTTAAAATTACAACGAGTTTGATGCAATAAAAAAATGCTATTCGATTTAGTTCCAAAGAAACATGTTTGTGGATTTACTTACGTTGAAATGCAGCTACTGACTTGAAATTTAATAAGATGCCATTAATACTATTTGTGTTATAATTGTAACGATAGTTTTTGTTCTTCTCTTTTCAAGAAATTCTTCTTTATTCAAAAGGTGTTGGGAATTTAAGTGCTTTTTCGTGGGTTTCAATTCTTTTCAGAGGGGATTGGTATACATTCGCTTTTAGCTTGAAACCATTTTAATGCTTTCCGCCTGAAACTAAACTAATTTTACACTGACAAACTATCATTAAATAGAAACACTTTTTGCATAATCTTGTCAATAATCATATCCAAATTATTAAAAGAGTACCCAAAGACCAATAACTAATCTTACCTTGCAAAGCAATTTTCCTTAGAGAATGTTCACAGCAACTTCAGTTGACAGTACTCAGTTTAGACAGAAAACAAAATATATTTATTTCTTTAAAGATAAAGTGTTTCTTTGAAATATTTGTTTTGATTAAGGAAATAAAGTATTTTTTTTCTTCTTTAAAATGCTTTATTTCTTAAAGAAAATACTACGCTGTTAGAATGTAAGCTAATTTTAATATCATTCCATCAAAAAAGATATTTTTCAGCAGTTTTTTTCACTTATAAAAATGAAATCCTTTTAGCAAAAATACGAAAAAAATGTAGATATTTTTTTTCGTTGTCACAAATCGGAATATGCAACTCCTGGACCTCTAAATAAAAACCAAAACAGTCCTAAATCAATATTTCTTTCTTTGAAATTGCCTTACTTATTGTCAACTCTAATAATGCTTTCGTCTGATTTCAATTGCTAGTTTTTCTCTGAAATCTTTTTCAGCTCAAATTATCTTTTAATCATATTTACAGCCCTTTCCTCCATTGTCAAACACATTTTTCATCCACAATTAAGTATCCGTCTTATCTTCAATAATAATTTACAATTTTTCCTTAATATTATGATTTGTTGTCAGTTTTATTCAAATAAAAGACCTCAATTCTTGTTTATACCCTAATTAATCGAGTTGTCATTCTAAAAATAAGTATTTATTTGACTTTTGAGCATTGTTTTCAGACGAGTTTTGCTTTTTTATTCTCCAAGAAGAACAAGAATACAATTTCTGCTGTTAACTTATATGTTTCGGTTAAAAATATATTTGGCTATATTAATCGGCTAGCCATAACTATAATCGCCAGCTATTATAATTTATAACTATTGATTAGCAATATTAGCCGATTGTTGATTACAATATATTGAATACATATAAAATTTCAATTATCAGAAAAATTTTTCTCAACATTGCAAATATTCTGAATGAAGCAGTTATTAGCAGTCACATCAAAGAAGAATTTGAATTTTTCAGTTATTTTTCTCTAATTTTTCACTAAGAGTACTGAAAACCTACAGCCATTACATTTTTATGAAATAATAAAATCGATAGTAGTGTATTATTTTCATTATTAATTTTTAACTGTAAAATCCAAATATATCTGACAATGATGCTTAAAAATTAAACAAATATAAGAATTTAATGCAATAAGTTGATTAAATGGAAAAAAATAATAAGAAAATATGATTTTGGTTTAGAATTTCTGAATGAGGAATAAAACTATTTCCATCAACAGACATTTGGTATAGATATTTTAGCATTGACGCATGCTTGCGAAATATTTTTTTGAAAGAAATAGATTGATTAATTTCATGTGCAATATAGAACATTGAAATTGCACAACAATTTTGTTTTTATTAACAAAAGTTTTTCATAATAATTTTTATTATTATCTATCATTATTAAGCACAGCATTGAAAAATGTTTTTTTAAGTTAAATTCTCTTTTATTTGTTCTTCCAAACGAATTTATTTATCTTTTTCTAAGTCTTGAGTCCTGCAACTTTCCTTTTTAAATATTTTTCACACGTGCATTTTTAGAAAATCTTTCAGTTTGGAGAAAAATGCACTTTAATTACAAAATAAGATAAATATAGTTGTTTTATTTTGTTATAAGAAGTTAGGGAATACAAATCAATTTAACTCAGTCCAAGATATTCTTAATTTTTTCCGAAATTATATTATACAAAAAATAAAAAATATTTTTTGCACGCAGGGTATTTCATAAGCAACGTGCATAAAATATAGTTTTAAAATTCCTTGCCTAAAGTGGACTTAAAAAATTGGACACATTAGATATCATAAAATAACATTTTAGAGTGGAGAAAAGAAAATATAATCAAAATTCGACCAATAATATACTAGGTAGGAGACATTAAAAGCATTGAAAACTATTTGATTGGCAGAGGTAAAAGAAAGGAGTTGGAATGCGATCCTAAACCACTTTCGAGCTGCATATGACAATCAGACAGTTTTCAACTTCACCTTCTTATTGTTAGATTTAGATATCGCTTTTATTTATTTCTCTCTTTAATTGTATTTTGTGACCTCTATGGTATTTTATCTCCTTTTTTAAAAAAATAAACTTTAAAATTTCATAATGATGTCGGTGGTAGGCTCATATCAGAAAAATTCATATTGAGGTATCCTTGGAAATTAGCCGATTCACTTATTGAATTTGCATTTACTATGGAAACAGTTACTATGTCCTTAATATTTTGAGCCAACCCCAGAAAACAAAGAGATTACTTGGATAAGCGATGGGTCTTTGTGGAGGACGTGTTGAGTGAAACTTACTCGTGAGAGGAGAAACTGTGAAAAATGCGGAATTCGTATATACCAGTCATCGCTGGGAATCGAACCCGATTCACCCATTGGAAGGCGAACGCTTCATCTCATGAGCCATAGCGGGACAGTTCGAACTGATTTAATTAAATAAAAGGTCGTTGTTTTTTTAGAATGAAATCGTTGCACGATTATTTAGAGTATTTCAGTTTGATTTCGAAGAAAAAGCCGTTTAAAAAAATAGAAAAAGCAAGGACAGCAATACATTTGACATTTTATGTCATGGAATGAATTATTAAATTCCATTTTGATTTTTTAAAAAAATACAGAATTTCATCTTAGTTTTTATAATCCACACTAAAGAAATATCCAAAATACATATTTATTGATTTACTTAAAAGTATACGCTTAATGTTGAAAACGTTACGTTAAAGTCTACGCTTAATGTTAAAAAAAATCTTAAGAAGACTTATAATATTTAATTAACTCTCTTATAATACTGTACAAAACGTTCTAAAAAAGTTCGTCTGCAGTTACACTCAATTTAATAGAACGAAGATCAGATAATTATTCTCTAAAAGAAGTAGAGTTATAGAATGATTAATAATCTATCGCAAGAACTAAACGAACCAAAAAATTTTAAGACTTTATCTTAAATTCATGATACTACTGGCCCATTTTCTTAATAAATCCATTCAATAATTTAACAAAAAATATTAAATTATGTAGTGATATCGCTACCGAGCACAATTATTAGTAAAATATTTTATCATTCCATCATATTTGATAGCTAAACATTTCCCTCAAAATCACCCTCAATCCCAATTTCTCAAGGGGGTGGCCTCAAATATGCTAATTAATTAGTGCAGACAATATTTTAAATTACGAAATCAGACTGTCCCTGAATAAACATACTTTTTTTCTACGACGAATTCGGATTTTTGGCCGCAATCTGGAAATCCCATAATTTGGTCAGGAGAGTGATCCAAAGTTTGGATCTAAATTATATTCTTTGTGTATTTCATTATATATCTCGAATTTCTTAGGCAAATTGAAAATTTTTCTGATTAATAATAATAATATTTGTTCATCCAAAGATAATTTAATGCAAAAAGTAACTTTAAATAAATATATATTGGTTTTTAATATTTTATTTAATAATAGACGGGCAAGTTGAATTAAAATGTATGTATTTTTTACATGATTTTAAGGAATACAATTTTACGCAGTAGAAATATAAAATTTGATCGAAATCGGTCAAATAGTTATTGAAAAATTGAATTTTAAAAAATTAATAGATTTAAAATTTGATTTCTCAGAACCTAATCGACTAATTTCACTCTAAATTTGAATTTAGCAACTTAAAATTGCATTATTTAAAATGATCTAAAGAAATTGTATACCTTATAATTTAAACTTTTTCAATTATCATTAAAGAAAATATTAAAAAAAATAATAAATATTAACGAGGAGGGTTCAAATATAAATGCGAATTTTTTAATAATTAAATATTAAAATTTTATTTTCAAATAATGCAGAAATTTTATTCTTTTATATAGTTTCCGTGAACTTCCACATAATTTTTTTGAAGTTTTTGAAGTTTTTTAGTCCCAGTGGAATTAAAAAGAAGTAGGTCGTGTAGTAAACTAATTGCGCCCAAACTCTTCGACCTCTTCATTGAATGAAAATCTCCTTCCCCCTCAAGGCTTCTTTAAGGGTCTAAACAAATGGTAGTCAGAAGTTGCCAAGTAGAGACTATAGCGAGGATGTTCTACAGTTTCCCGGTGCAAGGCCTGTAAATTTTGTTGTGTTACTGCGAGTTTATGAGGTTTTTGACGAATGTTTTTCTTACTTCCTTTTAATTTGTGTTTAAAAGTCTAGGCACCCACCTCAATGAGATTTTTCGATATTCGAAATTGTCATGAATTTTGCTTCGCATAATTCTTTAACTCATCTCTGTTATAGCATTAATTTCTCTCAAACTTTCCTTCGTCAGTTATTATAAATAAGGTCACGAAGTTGGTCAATTTCCT
Organism: Parasteatoda tepidariorum; assembly: GCF_043381705.1. Classification (NCBI taxonomy): domain Eukaryota; kingdom Metazoa; phylum Arthropoda; class Arachnida; order Araneae; family Theridiidae; genus Parasteatoda; species Parasteatoda tepidariorum. The sequence goes on along the minus strand of NC_092204.1, from coordinate 99,495,651 downwards.
TTGTAGTAAGACTCGTTCCTGGTTGAAGAGCATGAGAGAAGTTTTCAACTTTTTCACTGAATTATTTTAATATCTTCTCCTATTTGCATGCTTAAGCGCATGACTGGGTATCATTTTCGATTTGTGCCATTAATATGAGGGAAATTTATATAGTTTTTAAATTTTCTCTTTTTAAAAACTTAATCATTATGCGTTGTGCAACTACATTAGGAACGTTACACTCCCTTATGATTCAAGTTACTAAAAAAACGAACTATACTCTGCCAAACAATTACTTAGACTTTACTGAACTAAAATCAGTATCGCGATAGCCCATAGAGGGCCAAAGCATACTGTGCCCATCTCAGTTTTCTTAATCTTTGGGCTCTGAAGTGCAACAGCAGATGTTTCGGTTTGGGTGTTTAGCCCAACGCGGAACAACCAGTGTTTAGTTCCTAAGCATGCTTGGTACTCATTTTATGGACCCTCTGAAGGGATGAAGGACTGAGTCTACCTTGCCCGGCCCGATTATCAAACCAAGAACCAGTGGCATGACAGCACTTATTTAGGCTCTAGACAAAGTTATATTGTTTTCACAAATTTCAGAATAAAAATTTAAGCGTTGAAAGGAATATTTTAACATAATTTAACATATAGAATATTTTAACACATGTAAAGCTAGTCACGCGCAATTTTTTTTTCTTTGCATTCTAAATTTCTGAAATTATATATTTGATACCCTTTACTCATATTAATCATTTATTCTGAAACGATTTGCATCACTTGTTTTGAAATTATTTTGATTCCCTTGAAAATGGAAGAAAAAAAATTATGATAGTCGAAAAATGTAAGTCGAAAGGAGACACTCCTTAAATAGGAAGGGCAGAAAAATAATTTTAAAGTTAATTTTACTAAATATTTAATAAACATGGGCTATCCACATTCCTTGAAAACAACTAACTACAAATATGAAATGTATATATTTAAAATATCAAATATACGTAAATCAACAGCTGAGGAAATTATTTTCACTGTAATTACCAGTATATGAATGAAATACGGATCACTATCGAATTTAGAGTTTGTAAATTGAGATTGATCCAAATCGAAACATTCTTACCCGATTAAAAGAAAAAGGTAAACGAAGCGAATTTTAAAACTAAATGCTCTTAGATTAACAAGCGCTTTCTTTAGCTTCCCTGTAAAGCTGAGCCCCCAGGTCAAAGAATATATAGGGGATATATATTCTTTGCCCAGGTTTCTGAGAAGGAGAAATTCTCCCTTACCTGGTTACCATGACAACTCTACGGCTTACTCCTTGTTTTAGCTCTCTATATTTCATTCTCTCTCCCTCCTCTCGTTATGAACAGATTATTTTACTTATAAAAGTGCAATAGAGCTAATATTTCCTTTAAAAACTTGAGGAGTAAAGGGAGAGAAAAAATTGTTGCTAAAAGCAAGTATGGCTGTGAAACAAATATGGCGAGAGGTTGCAACTCAAACGAAGGTGGTTTATTATTATTATTTTGCTTTTCTGTAAAGATAAATAATAAAAAAAATAAAGAATGTATGATAACTATTATAAAGGAAATAACGACAATATCAAACATCTGTATGGGTTACGTTTCAGGACTGAAATAGTAGTTGCTGACTTTCCTTGAAAACATTGGTGACCGATGATTGTCATTAACGGTCATTTTGGTAAATGTTCGAAATACATGTTAGATCAGACTTGATATTAATTTTCTAATTACACTTGGTCGGTTCTCCCTCTACTGATGTTTCTTAAGGTCAAGTGCCACTTCCCGTGATGTTTTTCCCAATCTATTCTAAAATTCGTAAACAAAGAAAAAGAAAAAGATTTTTTTAATTTTGTATTAATATAACCAAATTATTAATGCATATGTGTGAGAAGCACCAAAGAAAAGAATACGAATCCGATTCAAAAATTTACTTTACGAATCGGCTTTTTTTCTTTGATGCTTCTCACACTATTTTATTGATATATGTTGTTCTTTCTACATTAATACATTAATAAACTAAACTCAGTGGCACGACAGCCCATAGAGGGCCGAGGCCTACTGTGCCCATCTCAGTGTTCTTGATCTTGGGCACTGGGTTGCAGGAGCAAATGTTCTGGTCAGGTGGTCAGCTGAACGTGGAACCCCCAGTGTTTAGTTCCCAAGCATGCTTGGTACTCATTTATCGACCCACTGAAGGGATGAAAGGCTGATTAATACATTAATGGAAATTGCACTATTTTTGTGGATATACTGAGAGCTGATGGCGAGATTATATGGTTAGCTGCTAAATTTTCGATTTTTAATTACTGTTAATAATAATTATTGTAGTTTTTTGATTTTGTTCTGCGAATTTTTAAAAAATTTTCTTTTTAAAAACTTTCCCCATTTTTTAATTTTTTCTTAATTTCTCTGTATTTTCATCTTTGCATTTTTATAGATTATATAAAATTGATTATAATTTTAAAACCTATATAATTATTACAATATAATTTTGTGAGACGATATATTACCATTAAGTCTCTTTCTTTTGCAAGCTACCTTCATTTCTTTTTAATCATTTAAACCATTTGCCAGCCTGTTACAAAATTTTAAAAACACTGTTAAAATTGATTGTAGTCTGAATAGGTAATTTAGTCATAAAACAGCCTATTTCCAGCTTAAGATATTGTAGTTATAGATTGGCTTTCGTCTATGAAGTTATAGATTGTAGTTATTAAAACTATATATCGGCTAGAACTTTGCATAACATTCCTTTAGAATAGATTGCGTGTTTTTTTAGAACTATTTATGCAAAATTCATCACGTAATATCATCTTTTTTATTAGTTTTTATGGATTCTTTACCTAAATGAAACTGAAATAATTGGTCTACAGAGCTGAAAAAAACTGATCTATTTTGTCGCTAAAATAGGTATTATTTTTAATGTTCTTTGGTCGTTATGCATTATTGTTTTTAAGTATACTCTGAACATCTCTGTTTGTTCGAGAATATTTAGCTTCCAAACATTAGTTATCAAATTTAGACCGGAAAAGGCATATTTGTTAATGGCAAAATACTGTGCGAAAATTTACTGTTAAATACAAATTGCTTGCTTCTAAGTTATATTTTTTTTATTTTTAAAGTTATGTTTTAGTTGTAAATCAACTTATACGAATAATAGTAGTTAACCTTTTAAATTCAGCATAATTCCTCGAAATTCAGTTTTCATTATGGAGCTTACTGTAAATAGCAATATTAAAATAAAAAAGAACGCATTTTTTATTACCTAATTTCAAAATTATTATTTTTTGAAAAGTTGATCATTATATAAAATTTTATTCAGAGTTATTTGTTTATTTTCATTGTTATTTTTCAAATTATACTATAACGAGCTACTAATGTAAATACATAATCAAAATAAAAACGATGCAAATTTTTAATATCCGGTACATTTTCTTTTCGAATTGTTCCGTGTCTTAAATACAAATAAATAAGTACATAGCGTTACTTAGATATTTAAAAAAATAAGAAAAAAACTGAATTCTTATTTAATTTCTTTTATCGAAACAATGCAGTGCTATATTATTTTACAAATGCCAGTCTATTGACTATCAGGCCATTTGACTGCGGGCTCTCCAATACTTTTTCACAGAAGATTGTTACGTCACTCTCATAAGATGACGTCATTCAAAATTGAATGGAAATTTAATCCACCGTCTGCTCCCTGGTGGGGAGGCTTTTGGGTAAAAAATATTCTTCGAAAAATTTTGGGGAAAGCATGCCTTTCATACGAAGAAATGTGTAGTGTTCTATGTGACTGCGAGTCAGTTATCAATTCAAGACCTCTTACATACCTCTCAGAAGATCTGGATGACTTAATACCTCTTTCTCCGTCTATGTTTTTACACGAGATCTCGACGGTGGGAGTACCTGATTTAGATCAGCTGGATACAATAGATCTTTAAAAACACTATAGGTATTAACAGACGTTAAGAGAACAGTTGAGAAGAAGATTTCGCCGCGAATACCTAGCGACACTCCTTCAACCGCGCAAGAAGAATAACTATTATGATCTAAAGGTTGGCGAGATTGTGTTAATCGAAGATGACTTAAAGAAAAGATTACACTGGCCGATGGCTAAAGTTATTGCCGTCTATCCTGGAAAAGATAAAAGGATACGCGTGGCTCGACTTAAAACAGCACATACCGAGTTTTTGAGGCCAGTGCAGCGGATTTATCCGCTGGAAATACGTTCGACACCAAATGAAGGTTCAACTCCAA
>NC_092204.1:99449379-99490373 GCF_043381705.1 Parasteatoda tepidariorum | reverse complement strand
TTTTTTTTACAATCTTAGAAAATACATATTTTTATTCTCACATAGTAAACGTATAGTTGCTTTATCATCTTTGTCGTCTTTATAAAAAGAATAAAATCTCAAAATTTTTTGTCACGCTGCAATCATTGTTTGGTGAATTATAGATATTTTTTATTTTTTATATCTTTATTATTTTTCTATACTATACTAAACTAACAGACTACATATTTTTATGGTTAATAATGTTTTATTTTAATTTTTATTACTTATGTCTACTTGTTAAAGTCAATGAAACCACAGAATTCCCTAACTATTATCTGACAATTGTTAATCGTTGTATCGTGATAAATAGGCATAATTTTCTCTATTTTAAATATTATACTAATTTTCTAGTTCTTAAATGCTTAGAAACATTAGTGTTTGTCTATTATTATGTTTAATAGAAATCTGTTGTATTGTTTTTTTATTTATTTCTCATAAATAGTTTTCTTTTGGTTTTTTCTCAAAATGAAGTTTTTACGTAGTACACGACATTAAAAATGTACCTCGCGCCTGAGTTTTTCTCAAAACTTGATGAAATTTGATACACTTGTTAAAAATATGTTAACGAACATTTTCAAGCATGGATTATTATATCTAAACACTATAAGTTTCAGAACAAGCTCATAAAGCCGTCGTACTGGAAAAATGTTTAAAAAAAATTATGAAAAACACATAAAAAATTCTAAAAAAAATGTTTTCCCCTTTATCTTATATTCCATGCTTGATATTGTTACATCGATAGTGTTTGTCATTTTAGAACTTAAATTTTGAATCTAAGTTCAAAATTCAGGCGCGAGTAGTATTTTCAAGAATTTTAAAAAAATACATTATTATTATAAAAATTCCAATTTTTAGGCCCCAATTTAATTTTTATTGCACTTAAATGCAGTAATTAAGATGATTTTTGTCTAAAATTATTAACATTTTCCATGTATGTTAAAAATTTCAAATTTAAAAAAATTATGATTTCAACATCCACTGTCCCCTTAAATCAATCAAAAGTTTGAACACAACTGGCAATAATTATTTTTATAGGGCTTTTAAGTTATTTTACTTTATTTTGAGTATTTTATTTTATTTAATAGTTCGGAATATATATAATCAGAAGCTTGAAAATTTCTTACTATTTTGATGAGAGTAAAAATAATTATTTTCAAATGTTAGCTACCATTAGTTTAATTTTTTAATGAGAGGTATTTATTTTTAAATTGTCTTCAACACCAAGCTAAATTTTTTTTAAGTATGTCATGTTTGTAAAATTTAAAAATTTAACTCTGCTTAATTATGTTAGTTGTTCTCACTTTTATTTTTTCTGAAATAAAATGTAATTGTATCTGCTATGAAGTTTCTTTTGCAATGACTTTATATTTCCGTAGCAACAGTGATTTTAAATACGCAAAAATGCAATATTGTAACAGTTATATAGTTTATTTGTTACTGTTTTTCGAAAGTCTAGTTTTGATTCTATAAAATACGATCGTTAACAATATAGCTAAGATTATTACATATTTCAATTAATACTTTCATTAAATATTGTAAAAGAAATATATTTTATGAATGGGGCCAGTTTGAGCATTAGGGAGGGTGTTATTTTCCCAAATTACGACTTTGGCACATGAGCGTGCATGCATGAAGGTGTCTTTTTTAGAAGAGCGGTTACCTCTTATTTTTTCTATTCTAGAAATGGTATACATTCAAGAAGATGGCCTCTAAATATATTTTATTTGCTCTTTTTTATTGTTGTCTGATAATACAAACGACACTTTCTATGTAAATTTACTTGCTTCGATGCAATACATATGCTTGGTTGTCATTAATATATAATTAGAAGAAAAATTAGTCATATTTGGCTCCCAACCTGTTCACTATCACGAACTTAATGCTTTGGAGATTTGTTTCACACAATACCTTTTTTCCTATGTAGCAAGTTTGCATTTCAAAAACATGCAGAAAACCTCCAATTTCCTACTTACAACCACAATGGGGTGTAAATGAATGACGTATGCTAAATGTAAGTATCTTGTAAAGGAACTGTTAAATTATTTTACCTTTTGCTAAAAAGGTGTTTTTTTGTATTATTAGCACATTCATTGCTGCTAGACCGTTTGTATAGGAAAAGTATAACTCTCTCTCATGGTTTAAACATAAGTTATCTACTGAATATTATATAGATCTGTCAATACACAAAAAGTAGGGGCTATACCTTATCATGCATTACAGATGTCGTATGTGATCCTTTTGACTCTTCCTCTATAGAAGGATGCAGTATAACTACCAGATATGCATGGAGTGTAATGAAAGATTTTATTATATCAAGAATAAAAACAACTGTGTTTACAATACACATCCAGGGTTTGGTAAATCTTTTCAGCGCAATATCGCACAAATGTTAAATGGGAATCAAGTTCTATCTGCTTTATGTGTAAGTGGATCTAGTTCTAAGGCACTTTAGCGAGGCATTGCCATCAATCGTGGTAATTACCAACCTATTAGAGGAACAGCTATTAAGGTTTCGGAGAGAAAATAACTCAGCCCCCCCCCCCCATTTCAAAAAATGCATTTTCTCAGTCGAACATAATTAAAAAATCTTATCAGTCTTTATTTGATGACTGTTAATCATAAGACTAGAGGTTACTGCAAAAAACTGCACCAGTTGGTATATCATTAGGTAAATAGAATCCTATTCCGATTACCTAAGGCTTATCACCCTATCAGGTTTATGACAAATCTATTTATTACGTGATTAGGCTTATTTTTCGTACTGTATTTAATTTGAACCAGTATTTCGCTGAAGGGTTCATTATATATTTATTGTGTACGTATGTATAGTGTAAATTTAGTAAAGTGTTTTTATCTAGCAAAGCGTCATCTCAAATTTTTGCTTTGCTTTGAAAAGCTCTATGTGTTTAAAGAAAAGAAATGAAAATAATTTTCCAAATAGCAGCAAAAAGTTTCGCGGGACATCTGATTTACTTCCGTGAGGAACTAGTGGCGTTAATATTTTTCGTGATAGAATTCCTGCCAATAAAAATCAGTGAATAAATGAACAATATCAAAAAATAGTACAAAGTAGTTAGAAGAAGAAGAAAAAAGAACAATCAATTAATTGCGACTCCAAGTTTCTCCATTTTTATGCAAAGAAAATTTCCCAAATATTCACTAAAAAAAAAAAAAATCTATGCGTTAAAAAGCACATATTATCTTAAGCAGTTTAAAATATCATCCGATTTCCCAGCTTGTGGTCCTGCGAACTGATTATCGACTGATTTTACCAATTGGTTCATAATAATCAACATAGCCTTACAGTTATCAGCAACTTTACAATTGTTATAGATATAGTAAGAGGTGTGAAGGTTATGGAGAAAATACAACTATATAATGGGGATACTCCGCTCCCTCCTCACCGACCCTGAAACAGCTTTTACAATTCCTCTAGGATTCTTTGGCAATTGCACCTCTTATCTCGACATTATACGAACAGCAAACTTATACGTCCTTAGCCATAGAAGTAAGTAATACGCTCAGAAGTTTAAACAGAAATTGATAATTCTCTTTTATACCGAGTAAAAAGAGCGTAATATTATTATTTTCTTTTAAAAAGATGAATTCTCAAGTTGATGATTAACGTCTGTTTGTTGTAAGCGGTGAATTAAGTGTTAGCCTCAGCATATTACAATTTAATAAATGTGATTCAAAACGATTTTTACCATTACAATAGATAAAAAAATTAAAAAAAAACTCAATAAGACATAATGCGCGTACTATAATGTCTTCACTACTAGTTAAATTAAGCGGGAAAAAAAATCTGATACCACTCATATCTCTTTTACTTGTACTTTAAATATTCTAGAAAAATGCTTTGATTAACAAAGAACTTTTGTAAAATGCGATATTATTGTAGATAAACGTATCAACAAAAGAGCAACTGATAAATTTAAGCAGCCTTTAATGTAAGCATTACTTCTTGTTAATTTAATAATGCACTGAAGTATTGCATATTTTGCATTTTTTTTAAACTCATACTTTTTTAAATTCGAGTTTCAAAGTGTTAATTTTTTTTTACTGCACCCTTCGACTTAGGTTGGAAAAAAGAAATCAGCTGTATCCTCATGTAAGTCACACTAAAGTTAAATTGATGTCAAAATTTCACACAAGATGTCAGCACAATCGTCATTTAGTTATCAACTGTAGTCGTTAGTAATTAGAAGAAATAAGAGCGTAAGTATTCAGAATGGATTAAGTTTCATGTTTAATGAAAAGTTTAATGTAATAAGGTGCTAAGCAACAGTGGACAGTGTTAACAGAAATCTTCCACCTGGGCAGCGACTGTTGCAAATTATCACTCCACTTGTAGATTATTTTTCTTTTCTAATTTGGAGAGCTTGGGAGAAATGGCTAAAAAATTTCTGAGACAATGTAACAAAAAATTAAAGAGCAAGGGAAAAAAAAATTATTTCTATTCTCTTTGATCCCTGATAAAAGATATGGAATAATTTTTCACTTTTGAATTCTGATACGGAAAATAAATTAGAATTAGAGCTGCAAATTTGCTTTGCTTACTTTTGCTTATCACAATTCCAGAAATCTATTAAATATTTTAACTTTAAAATATTAGTAGAAAGATATGAAAGGCTTATATTGTATTATATAACGTTTGTTTCTAATATTATCCTACCATCGCTCTAGTATTATTTTTGCATTGGTTATTTGTCTTCTGCGTGTTTTTTTCTCCTTAGATATAGGTTTTCTTTTTGTCGGTGAGATACGACACTTTTCTTACTTAATTTTCGGTACTGTTGTCCCTCAAAGCTTAATATACACATACTTAATATACACATACTTAATATACACATTTTAGATATACATATACTTAGTATATATTTAGTGATATAAACATAAAAAAAAATTATATCACCATATTCTACTAATCACTAAATTCTAAAACGCAATTTCTAGAACTACGTATGTTTTTAATATGTTTTGGTAAAAAGAAAAAAAAATTGAAACGGCAAAATATTAAATTTTTTGACTCTCAAATTGGTACCTGTATTTGGAATTTTAATGATATTATTCTTAGTTTTCCCAATTAATGAAATTAATTTGAAATACAATTATAAATTTTTACTGTGAACGTTATGTAGATTTAAATTGATAGTTATGTAGATCGGCAAGTTATGTAAATATAAGTTGAGAGGAAGGGCACATATTGATGATTTGCAACCGGTATATTAAGCCCCCTATAAGAAAATACTTTAAACTCACATAAATGATAAACAAACAAACATCAAAAAATGTTAGCAACTCAAAGTAAATCTATTTCTATGTGAACATTAAGTACATTATTTCTTTAAAATGAAGCTTTCTAAAAGTAACGAAGAAAATTACATATATATATAACTAAAAGAATTCAATCTTGAAGAAAAATACTTAGCTTTTGAGACTCATCACAAGTTTTTAATATTCTTAAGATCATGAAAACTCTATATCTCTCCCTGGTGGCAAAACTAGTGCTGTTCCGTTGTAGGTGTCGCAGATTTATTTTGTAATTGCAGACAAAATTATAGTTATGGATTTAAATAAGGTTTTTACAATCCAAATTCACTTTTTAATATGATGTTATTATAAGTAAAAATGGTTAATACTTAAAAATGGTGGAATACTCAAAATTTTTTAAATTCTTGTATTAAAAGCATTTTTGATTTCATGAAATCATTATTTTGCTGAGACTGTATTTTTCTCTTTAGTGTGTTTCAAGGACTCAACGCAATAAATTTCCTTTCCTCTATCATTTTCCTTTCTCTTTTTTCAGTTTTCAGTTCATTGTTTGAAAAGCGAACTTCATATGAAACTGAAAATTCAGAATGTCCGGAACTTTATTTTCTTACAAACTTTGTTTTGTTTACCTGATGTTTAGCTTATTTTTAAATTGTATTTTGAAAGTTGATTTATTTCAATAAGTTAAAAATATTTGAAATAAAAAAGATTTTCATTTAAAATATATTGTTTCAGAATCTTTCTTTTCTTCAATTCATTTATTCCAAATCAATAAATTTAAAGCAATCATAATTAAGCAACTATAATTAAAGTAACTATAAAGTTAAAGTAACCATAACACCATAAAATAATTTAACCTTTCTATTAAATTTGAAATACTAATGTTTTTGATTTCCTTTAATAAAAATTAAAACACCAAAAAAGCATTTTAATGCACAAAATTATAATTTTTTGAAATGTTGAAGACTTGAATAATACAAATATTATAAATAAAAAAAGATCTGCATGAAATATTTCCTAATCAGCACTTTTTGCAGTTCAAATGGGAACTGACTATTACAATACTCTAAGTTTTCCTTCCACACAGCGCTTTTTCAAAATTAATAAGCATTGAAATTAATCAAAAATAATGGCACTAGTGTTAGTTTTTGCATTAAAGTTATTTTATTTCAGTTAACTATCTTGTTAAAAAAGGAATTTTTTTTAGTGAAGAAATGTTTTTCACTTACTTTAAAAATCTCCTATCGATAATAAGTAATTATAATACTGAAACTTTGATGAAAGCTACTCATTTTAACATATACTAATCAAAAAACAACTAATTATTGAAATGCAAAGAAGACTTTATTAATCTTTCCGATCATCCAATTTGCAAAGGATTATAGAAAAAACAGCAAATTTTTGCTAATGATACTTGCGCAAACGTATTGATCAGGAATATAAGAATAAAATTCAATTATTAGAAGTTTGAATGTTATTTATTCGAGTTTTCTTCAACAAAAATAAAGATATTACCGGTGGGAAAACCTCATAAACTAAGTAAATAATATCTCATTAACATTGGAAACAAAAATAATTGAAATAATGTAAGAAAATAATCACAATAATGCGAGCATAGATCCGAAAAAATTTACCGAAAATTGCTAAAAAATATAAAGAGAATGTTAAGTTCTTTATTATAGAAAATAATTAATAAATGCGCAGTAAATAACAGAGCATTTTTTGTCTCAAAGAAATCCACTTTTTAAAATAAGTTGCTCTTCGTGTAATTAACATACTCTTCCCAGTTAAGCCAATTTATTAAGTTTTTTAGTCTAAACGTTTGTTAGAGTCCTTTGGGAGTCAGGGTTGAAATGATTTATTTTTCTTAATGATATATAAGTAACAACAGAATCCAAGGAGTTTGGATTATAAGATTGTGTGCAATTAATTATTTTTCGTTTTTAAAAATCAAATAAATTTTGCTTTTATATAGAATGCTGATGAACATTGAAATGATGGAAATTCCCTTGCAAAATTAAAAAAATAATGAAACAATTATTTTATAAAAAAATGCAAGTAGTATTGAAATTTCTGTTTCTTATGAAAACCATGGAGATCATAAAGAGAAGGATTTATTAAACAAAAGTAAAAAGTGAAGTTGCTCGAAATCAGGATCACGTGAGAAAGGTAAAAAAGACTTAATAGCAGGTTGGAAAAAAGTTCCGCCAAATTATAATTTTTTCTGATGAAAGTAATGCCTCAAAAATAAACTATGAAAAAGCTGTAAGCACTTTAGAGGGTCTATCGCCGGTAGAAGTTTTTGAAGAATTTTCGTCTCCGACGTATTTGGAGCATATTTTAACAGAAAAATGCGCCAAACAATAGAAAAACAAACCAGATTTTTCCTTAGCAACTGAAGAATTAAAAGCATTTATCGGTTTTTTAATTTTCTCTGGATATCATTCACTTTCAAGTGAACGTGACTATTGGTCAGATGAAGAAGATTTAATGGTTCCTATAGTAAAAAACTCAATGATTGGAAACAGATACTTCGAAATAAAATCTATGATTCATTTTGCTGATAACAATGAAGCCAAGTCCCTAAAAAGTGACAGAGCTTTTAAAATTCGAAAATTAATTACTGAAATGAACGCAATTTTTTAGAAATGGGGAATTTTTGACAAGCATATATCTATTGATGAAATGATGATTCAATATTGCGGTCATCATTACTTCAAGCAATACATTAAAGGTAAACCCATAAGGTTTGGGTATAAGATGTGGGCATTATGTGGGAACAATGGCTACTGCTATAATTTTGATTTGTATTGTGGCAAGGAAGTTGTCGAAGCTGCTTCTACCGTCGTTCTTTCAAAAGAGCCATTGGGAACTCGAGTTGTAATAAAAATGCTTCAGCCAGTTACTGATCCCAATAGTCATATAGTTTATTTTGATAATTTTTTTAATTCCTATAATTTGTAAGTTGACCTAAGAAAGAGCGGATTTCGAGCAACAGGAACAATAAGAAGTGACAGAATACAGCATTGTCCCCTTGAAATTGATACTATTTTCAAAAAGACTAGCCGTGGTTAACATGATTTCTACTTTGATGTGAAAAATAAAATTACTGCGGTAAAATGGAATGATATCAAATGCGTTACACTTGCGAAAAATTTTGACATAATTGAGCCACTAACAGCTGTTTCAAGGCGGGAAAAAGGAAAAGCTGAAAAAAATAAAATCGAACAGCCATGTCTCGTAAACAATTATAACAAAAACATGGGTGGTGTAGATTCTCATGATTAGCTCTTAGAGAAACATACCATAAAAATCCGTGGAAAAAAATTTTATTGCCCTCTTTTTACCCGAATTACAGACATGGCTGTTGTAAATACCTGCATTATTTACAACATGGTAAATGCAGAGACAAAGAGTATCAAGGAAATAAGGAGACATATTGCAATAGCCTATCTAAGATAAGGCAACACAGGACAAAAACAAATTGGTAGACAAGGTTATACAATTTCATCTCGAGTAAAGGTATTAGACAATGTTAGACGTGATGGACTTGGCCATATAATTGGTAAAAGAGAAAAACAAAGACGATGTCTAATGCAAAATTGTTCGGGAAAACCTCTTACATTTTGCATGAAATGTAATGTAACTCTATGTACAAAATGTTTTCCAAATTACCATAAATAGTGTGAATATGTTAAACTTTAATAAAAAATGTCAAATTTATTTGTGTTTCAACTTATTTTGCATTAAATATTAAAGTTCAATTGTTTGGGAACAGAAAAGTAATCAAGTAACTGAAAGCAAAGAAGAAGTACTAAGTGTTCAAAAACTTCCATATCCGCCCAGCGTCCTATTTATAGGAGAGTAATTATCTTGGCTCCTAAAATAATGGTGTGGAGTTTAATTGCATATTATATTTAATTTAAGTATTTTAAACATAATTTTGAAAGTTTTCAACAAAATTTCAATTTTATATTAAGTTGGGCGTTAACGGGATAATGTGAAGAATTTGTCTGTGTGTCTCTCTGAACCATTTGTGATATCATCCTGAAATTTAAACAGTGGTTGTATGGGGTATATAATTTATCCTCCAGCCCCCCTTCCGATCTTCAAAATCATCTGAAAATTTCAATTCGTCCTTTCGATCGGGAGTAACGCTTGAATAATGATTTTTTCTCGTTAACTTAGTTATTGCTATGATTTAAATTTTAAATAATTCTGCTTTTCCAAATACGTAAAAGATATTATCAGTGATGTTTGCTAGCTTCTCTATTTAAATTAAATTATAGTTTAATTCAAATTCGTTATAATCCAAGCTCTCTGTTCAAAGGCGTTCAGTAGACTTTCAGGACAATTAGAACTCTTAAAAACTTAAAGGATCGATGAACTATTTTTTTGAAATAGTATACCGAGATAATTCTTCGGTTGCAGTTATTTCAGTGGACATCCCCCCCCCGCCTAAAACTTTTTCTTCAAAACATTTTGATGAAAATAATTTCATTCTTCCACATCATATCTTAACATTATTTCTACTGATTCATGCAGAATTTTTTTTCCTATTCTACTTTCCTGAGAGAATTTTTCTAAGGCGAAGAAAAACTAACAAAGATTAGAGATATTGTTGTGCAATTCAGGCTAACCCTTAAAAAGAACTGATCCTCAAAACAGTTAAATGAAATGAAGTTAACTGTTAAAGTAATATATTATATAGTTAATTTATAAATTTCAAGAAAATTAAAAACTTGTTTGAAAAAAAGCTTTAAATATTTTGAACATGTAAGAGTACGCATTTTTTCCTTTTACTTTCATTACTTGTAACGAAAGTAAAAGTATTGTCATGTATGATACTATAATAATAGGAATTCTTAGAGCTCCCAAAAAGGACGGGTACAGGAAAGAATTCCTAGATATTGATTAACTTTGACTCGTATGAGTAGGCAATGAGCAATAGCGTTATGCCAAATAAACTTAGCTAACTTTTATTTAGCTTCTAGAAATATATTTTGCTCAAATGAATAACATTGCAACAAGTAATAAATGAAAAAAGAGGAAAAATTTTAGCTTCATTTATTTTGTCAGCATACGCCTTTCAGTATTGTGAATAATTTTGTATTGTTAAAAAATACCAATTTATTGATTATTTACTCTTTTTTCCTACCTCGTACGAAGAACGGGTATTCGACAAGCATTTGTATAATTTAAACACAAAATTCAATTCTAAAGTATTTAAGCTAACTCAAATATTTCCATGAAAATAGATTCAAATTAATGCTTAGGACTCAGGTACCGATCCCGCAGAGATTTGGCCAATTTGATTACATGCATGAATTCGAAATATTTCTAATCATATGAAAAAGGAGATACAAATAATTTCGAAAATCTTTATTGTATATGTCTCGTCTTCATGTATTCGACAAATCTAATAAGTTGTTTTAATGGTAGCATTTGCAATCCCTAACATGTGTGTGAGCATGTAGTTTTATTTTATTTAAAGCGTAGGAGCATTTTCTAAATAACAGCCATTTAGCCAACTTGTTCTTTTATTTATACACTTATATTAAATGCTTAGAAGATGTTTATATGAGCGTGTTCTAACCTGATGCTGGGACTCTGGAATTCCTAATTCGAAAGACGATGTGACGTTGTTGCATAACAATTCTATTGATCGTACATTTGATTTAGCAAAATGCATTTGAAATAGAATAAAATTAGATAAAAAATTCCTTTCTTTTTTGGGATGTTCTTTGTAGATATGATATTGAAGTAAATAAACTTAAATATTAACTCTTATTTTTGCATTATTCAATTAAAAAATTTATATTTGAATTTTTGGAGTCGTCCTTTTTCCTTGATTTGAATTTATTATATCATATATATACATATATATATATATATATATATGTATGTATGTATGTATATATACATTTTTAAATATTTTTCATACATATTTGAAGAAGAGTTTAATATCTGTATCAAACATTAAAATATTAAAAACAAATTATTATATAGCACCAATTACTGCTACAGGATAGAAAAGCTGCTAGTTAAAAAAAAAGCGAATGTTCAGAAAAAGTGAACATAGACTTAATATGAAACAATGTATTACATTTTATTTTGTATTAGTTTAAAATAAATATGGTATCTAAACCATTCATTTAGTAATTTTTCCATTCGTATGGTAACAATTGCCGAAATTTCTGGTATTAAAGTTATAATTTTTATTACCACTCCTTCAGTAAAAGTACAAAACTGAAGAGTAAATTAAACCTTACAAACGGTTTTTATGCCTTGCTTTAAAGCATAATATAAAAATTACGAAATTTCATTGCATTTACCAACAAACAGCATGGTAAAAAATTTTATAGTAAATTTTACCAAAAGTCATTTCCAAAGTGCTTTGGATTACCATGCTTCCCAATAAATTTTTTTCTGAGTGGGAATTTTCATGTTACCTTAAAAACACTAAATATTTATCTAAGATTTCTAATAAATCCATTTCTACTACTCTACGTTTTTAATCTAAAGTTTAAAGAAATACTGAGAATAAATTTGAAGATCCTTGTATACATAAATAACTTTCTCTAAAAATAGTTTAAAGGCCATAAAACATTAAAGATCTGATTCAAAAAATGCTATGTAGAATCTAATATACAATAGTTTTTAGATATAAAAACTGCTATTGTCGCATTTTATTTAATCGTGAGAAATATTTAAATTTTTCAAAAACATTTAAGACATTTTTTGGCGAAAATTTATTGTATTGGATCAATTTAAAGTTCTTAGCTGATTTATAACTCGCAATTTAGATTTTAATAATCCACTAAAAGCTTGATAATAATCTAAAAGATTTAAATACATAAATTACACTGAAGAGCAATTTTTTTTGTTTACTGTTTCATGGATTTTTTTAACATATCTTAAATATTATTGCAACACAGCTTTAAAATCTGCAATCGGTATCTATCCAAGTTACGTTTTTGAAGCGACATTTTAAGACTATCATTTTAAAAACTTTATTTATAATAGGGTTTCACGTAAATTTTGCGACAAACTTTTAAAGAAGTTAAAGCACATCATAGTTATTAAAATTTCATAAGAACCCATGCCCAAAAATGTCTCCATGCCCCTGTTCGGGCGCATCCCTATAAAGAACTGCTTCTTTTGAACAGGTTACAATAGGGGTAGCGCCACAAGCTGCGTACGTCAGCATTTTCATGCATGGTTTCCCGCGAGGAATTCCGTCATGGTGATGTGCTCTAACTCACCTAAAAGTTTGCCACGACATTTACGCGACCTATTGCTGTTATAATGTTTTTAAACATGAGCATTTCGACAAAAAATAGACTAATATATGACTTTTATGAAAAAGAATGTGTATCTTTAGGAACAAAACTAATTTTAGATTTGAAATTCAAACACCTGAATTAAACAAGATTAAGTATTTGAACAAAGCAAAACAAAATTATACTGGTACAAAATTTTTTTTTTATCCAGTATGATTATGAAAAATAGTTTTCTCTTCTTGGAAAAATTGAAAAATGGTACAATTTCACTCAAGTGAGTTACTGGTAAGAAAAGATTATTTTCCTAAAACTAACGCTGAGAAAAATTTAGCATACATTTAAATTCATTTAGAACGAATATTTAAACATTTACATTTATAAGATTATGTTTGCGCAACACTTATTATATTGTCTAAAGATCAATCAAAAATAATTTTTCTAAAAATTTTCAAGAAATATTAACATAAATAATCCGCGAAGCATTTTTTGTATTGGCACGAAATGAATGATATTTCCTAAAATATTTATGTTCACGCAGTATTCTTTTTCATTATGCTTAACTTCAAGTTTAAAACATTTCTAATAATTCCTCAGAAATATTTCAAAAATTTTCACTTTCAAAGATGCTGCACAAAATGTTTTTTAATTCCACCAAAAGTATGCATTGTCCTCATTTCAGATTCTGGATACGTGGATGTGAAGGGTTAAAAGGAGTTTTGTCAGGAACAGTGAAATTCTTATTCTGTTGAACAAATTAATGCTACCTCCAAAAATGTTCTTACTTATAACTTACTTACTTATGTTCTTATAAAAAATCTTCTTGACTGCACCTAAAGGAATGCAAAACTTAAGTTATGTAGGTATGAGAAAAACGAAAAAATCATAATGAAAAAGATTGGAGGAAGAATTTATTAAGTTATATTATCGGAACACTAAAATTGTCATTGAGTATAAGAATATGTTATTAATAATTGAAAATCTATCCAATGTTCTTTCAATATCATAATTTACATGAAATTATTGAAATCCTGATCTAAAGCGAAGAAAAAATATATAAAAGCTTGAAGTTAATATTTAAGTGAAGAAAAATTAAAATTTCTTACTTAAATACAAAAAAAAATTGTCTGGATAAACTAACTTTATAACAGTATGCTTTGCTTTATACTAAAATTGATAAAGTGCATGCAAATTATCATGATGTATCTTAATTTGTAATTATGCTTCATGAAAGCTTAATTTCAGAAATAATTTTGCAACTTTCAAGCAAAAAATATATTCTCCAAAGTGGAGGAAAATTTAAAAAATATTTATCTTAAATAAACTTTCCATTTTTTTCATTTAATATTTCGTTGGTGAGCTTTTCTTCTGCACACAGCTCAAAATACACATTTTAAAATGAATATGACTTAAAATATGAAGAAAAGATATCAAGAAATTACATTTGCATGATTACATTTGATTCCTCTTTTCAAACTTTTATGAAAATTGTTATTTTCTTAAGAATAAATTAATGGATCCACATAAATAAGTAATATAATGGCGTTCATTTGTCTAAATTACTAAGTGCATTCTTATAAATTATCGTTTTTTGAAAAGTCCAGTCTGGACAACCCAAGACTTTGTCCCATAAAAATTATGCTCCATGTTTAAACAAGTAAGAAAAGGCAAGTTCCCGAGTGTGTCTAAATTTGGTATGAATGAAAATTTTAAGCTGCGTCCATTTTCTTGAAGATGCAGGTAGAGAATAAAAAAACTCAACGACAATGAATGGAGAATAATTTTTTGAACAGATTTCATTTTTAAAATTTTAGTTAATTGTTTTAAATCAGTAAACTGAACTGAAAATTTTAAAGTGGTAGTTGGAATATGCGAAAGAGAGGAGTATTTAAAGAAAAACAAAATCAAAGGTATAGTTTCGATCTAAAAGAAGTTAAGTGTGGGATAAATTCAAGTTTTAAAAAGGCTGGCATTGTATACTCTAATTATTTCAATATAATTATTAAAAATATAGAAATACAATATCATAGGATTATAAACCGAAAGAAAAAGATATATTTTATGAGAAAACGTGAAAGTTTTCGTCAGGACACATTTCTTTCAGCAGTAATAAGTGTATATATTTGTTTACAAGCATTGCTATTTTAGCAAACATTGTAATTTATTCACTTATGAGTAAATAATTACATATAAAGAAACATAAGTATTTTATAATAGAAATAATTCTTAGGCGTTGTTAATTTACGAAATAATGGTAATCAGAATTTATCAATTTCATTCAATACGTTAAACAATTTAGATTTATTGTTAAAACATTGTCAAAATATTTGCAATGAAGCAGTTTTTAAATAAAATTTTCAGCTATACATTGATTTAAATGTGTCATAAATTTCGTTTTATGCATTAAAGTTTAAAATATTCAGACGCATATTTTCTTTAAGCTATTTCAAAAACTAAGTGTGGGATAAATTCAAGTTTTAAAAAGCCTGGCATTGTATACTCTAATTACTTTAATATAATTATTAAAAATATATAAATACAATATCATAGAATTATAAACAGAAAGAAAAAATATATATTTTGTGTCCTGACGAAGGCGTAAAAGCTTTCGTCGGGACACATTTCTTTCTGCAGTAACAAGTGCATATACTTGCTTACAAGCATTGCTATTTTAACAAACACTGTAATTTATTCACTTATGAGTAAATAATTTCATATAAAGATACATAAGTATTTATAATAGAAATAATTCTTAGGCGTTATTAATTTATAAAATAATGGTAATCAGAATTTATCAATTTTAAATAAGACAATTTAGATTTAATGTTAAAACATATGACAAAATATTTGCAATGAAGCTGTTTTTAAATACAAATTTTAGCTATACATTGTTTTAAATGTGTCATAAATTTCGTTTTATGCAATAAAATTTAAAATATTCAGACGCACATTTTCTTT
Source organism: Parasteatoda tepidariorum (assembly GCF_043381705.1). Classification (NCBI taxonomy): domain Eukaryota; kingdom Metazoa; phylum Arthropoda; class Arachnida; order Araneae; family Theridiidae; genus Parasteatoda; species Parasteatoda tepidariorum. The sequence goes on along the minus strand of NC_092204.1, from coordinate 99,474,840 downwards.
AAATTATTTCAAAAAATGTAATTGTGTTTTTTCTAGAATTAAAAATTGTTTACTTCAGACTGCATATAAGATTTTTGAGGATTGAATAGTTAAGTGTTTTCTAACAGATTGGAAAGAGTTGCTTGCTATACAGAAAATACAGTAGAATGAAGAAATTATGATTTGTTCAAAATATTTTAGATAATTAATTTGTAGTATTGTGTAACTAGTGTTCGAGCCTAACAGTAATATATAATNATATATATATAGATATAGATATATATATATATACTAGGTAAAATTATAAATTACTAATCAATTAGATATTGTTACTAGTTATCAGTTAGATATTGTTACTAATCAATTATCAAATATGTTTTCAACCAATCATAATTTCATCATTCTACTGTATTTTCTGTATAACAAACAATTCTTTCAAATTTGTTGGAAATCAAATTTTGTTAAAAAACACACTTATATGTTCAATACCTAAAACTTTTATGCGTATTCTGCGGTAAAAAATTTGATTTTCTAAATAGAAAAAAAAAAAAAAATTTTAAAATAGCTTAAAAAATATACATCAGAATATTTTTAATTTTTTCGTATGAAGCTAATTTTATGATACATTTTAAAACAACGTACAGTTGAAAATGTTACTAAAAAATTTTTCATCGCAAAGATTTTGCCAAAGTTTTAACAATAAATATTAATTTATCCAACTTGTTAAAATGAAATTGATAAATTTTGCTCTCTATTGTTTCATAAATTAATAACCATTAAGAATTATTTATATAATAGATAATTTATGATAATAGATAATTTATGATAATATATCTGTAGTTATTTACTCATAATTGAAGAAATTATAATGTTTGTTAAATTAGAAATGCGAGAAAATTAAAATAATTAATAAAATATTCAATATTTTAATATAATAATTTATTCAATAACATTTTTAGCATGATGTAGAATATACTAGTATATTTGAATAACTTTTGTTTCAGAAATGCAATTTAATCTTGAAATTTATAAAGCTTGCGTATCAATTTATTATGTTTTAATATCTTCAAAAATTGAATAAAATATAATAATTTAAATAAGTCGTCGAAGAGCTTTTTATTCTGGACGCAGTTCAGAAAGCGTGTTTAAGGAAATAATCATAGTTCAAATTGCGCGTCTAAAAAAATGGACACTCCGAAGTCTCGTGTTTAAGAAACTGGACATATTATTTGGTTTTAAATATACAAATCCATCGGTTAGTTAGAAAATGTTATCACCTATTTCCTTAATTATCACTTCAATTTTATTTGCTTATATAAGCTGCAAATAAATAGAGTCCAATATAGAATAAAATTTAATAAAAACACAGAAAGAATTAAAGAAGGAAAAAACACATTAAATGGAAACATAAAACTAATAAAAATATTGGAAATTAAAAAAAAAATTAAAAATCAACCAAAATCAAACAAAATAATAAGAAGAAATATAATCTTGTCATTGGCTCGCACGATTTTATCCGCAAAGAAAGCGCCATCCAATACTCTATTAATAGAATCAGAGAAAAATATATCAGCACAATAATATGAGAAACAACGAAAGGGAAAAAAGAAAGAGACTGATTCAAAAATAAAGTTGTATCAAGGAAAAAATCACTAATATTCTGGAAAACAAAACACACATACAAATAAAGACATACAGACTCATCTACAGGGTAGAACGGTGCTTACGTGAAAAAATTAATTTTTATTTCATCACTCTAATTAAACAGCAAAAATCCCCTTCTGACTACCATGATTTAGAAATATTTTCGTAACTAAATTTCCAGATTTCGAAATATGAAAATAAAGCGCAAATTGAGGATTGTGGGATATGTCAAATTTTTTTTAAGAGCGTTTCTACGAAAATAAGAAACCACATTAAAATTTTTCTGCTTCCTTGGATTGGTCCAAAAACTAGATTTGCGCAAGAAAATAATCTAATATAATGGATAATTCAATGTTTATTCTTAATAAAAATAAAATTTTTAATACATTTTAATTCAATGATTTTTACAGTAATAGTTAGCATTTATTGAATAATACTGACAGAGATGGTTGATTAGTTAAAAAAAGGTTTCAAATTTCCCCGAATTGAATTTCCACATAGTAAAGATATTAATCTAGATAACTAATAATTTTTTATAAAAATACATTAATTTGTACATTTTAATACACAATTCACTCAATGATTTCATATAGCATTTAATTAAATTTGTTTTAATTGTTTTTAAACAAAGTTGGAAAAAGTCTGTCTATTTTTTTCCTTGGATTAATAAATAGTGCCGCAAATTTTTTTTAATTCCATTTATTTGATTAAAATAAATATTTAATTAAACTTTTTTAGAAACATTTAAATTTCATGTAATAGTTTTATTAAACTTAAAATCATTCCTTTTACCCTATATGTCAACATTTCTTCTTTTTTTAATACAAAAGTACTAAAATTATCGCCATGATTTCAAAGAAATACTTATTATTCAGGATAAATGTTACTTAAGAAAATTATATGATTTTGAAATTAAAAATAATTTAAAATATCTATAAATTTAAAAGGAAATTTGATATTTAGCGTATAATTTTTTTTAATTAGTGTGAAGCTAATTTAGCCAGAAGTGACGAAAACTTCCATCTACATGAATAAAAAGATGTTTTCCATTTTAGAGATAATTATTAAATTGACGCATATTAATCAGAATTATCCAGTAATCGAATTCACAATTAATATTTTTATAGGATATTTTAATAATCATAGTAATAAGTCAAAAGAATACTTCTTAGTTCAGAGAGTGAGGTGTCATTAAAGAAATCTTAGAAAAACAGAAAGTCGCAAGCGATGTGATTCTGTTGAATGAAACCTAAAATAGGTTGATTCATTATAATAAAGCATGAAAAACCTACTTCACTGATATTGTTAATAGTTTTATTTAAAAGAGCGACAGGTTCAGTTAAGTGAGTATTAGAACCAGAAATGATTTTTCTAAATTTGATAGTAATTTAATGAAATTTTAGATTATTCAGAATGGAAATTACACATTACTTGTTTTAATGCTTTACCTGTTATTGAAAGCTAAAAACTTTTTTTTGATAATATTATTATTTAAATTATTGGATTTGAATTTTTTCGATTCATTAATTCCTTATTTAAAAGTTCAGCATTGATTTTTTTACAAAACATGGCACAAGTTTCGGGTACGATGCTAAGAAATGCTGACACTAACCAAACTCTTGCGATCATGGTGAAAACTTTACGACTGGTCATTTTCCAGGAATGGTTGAAAGGATAAACGATCGCATAATAACGATCCAGGCTAATACAGCATAGGTGTAGAATCGAAGTTGTTGAAAAAAGAACGTCACAGGTATTCTAGAAATCGCATAGGAATCGGCCTAATTTCTAATTTTCACTTATTGTGCGAACGGCATTAAATGTCATAGCAAACAGAGCCACAAAAATGTCAGCGCAGACCAGAGATACTACGAAATAATTAGTGTGGCTTTTTAATTTTGGGCTCTGGTAAACACTGGTGATAACGAGAGCATTTCCAAGGACTGCAGACAAAATAAATGCAATTAAAACAATAGATTTTAAAAGGAGTATGAGAATGTCCCCCCATACAATTACAGAGGATTCTGTGTCTTTTTCCGAAGTTTCATTAAATGTTTGGTTCGTTTCAGATCGAAAATGGCACTTTTTATACGCTAAATTTAAAACGCTAGTTGCTTCCTTTAACGCAGTTATTTTATTGAAGCTAACCCAACAAAGACATAAATTCTGGCCATCTTCGAAATTACTGACAGTACTGATTGAAAAGTGACGGTGCAAATTACTGTCAGCTGGGTTGATTGCTGGGCCGCCCTTTGAACTTTTGCCAACATTGTAGGAAGAGTTGGGCCTGTACTTCACAAACAGCCCCATCGCGTCAGTCTGAATCTACCCAATGGGCCACCGAATTAAAGTTGTCTGCTGCCGCCAGTGAAGCGTTCGAGCGAGTAACTGTAACTGTGAAGTTATTGTTTACTAAAAGAATTACGTAGCTCGTTGGAAAGCGCAAGTTGCGGACATTGATCTTGTCTTAAAGATTCTTATAATTTTCAAAAAAGGTAAGGTTTTATTTTTTTCTTTTACATTGAAGTTTTTATTTTAATCATTATTGATTTACTATTGTTCAAATATGTTTACGACGTGCAGATTTCGGTTTGCAAGGAACCGGGTTTGAAGTGCTGTTTTAGATGGGCTATCATCTTTATTCAACTAATACATCATAATTAACACCTTTCTAAGATAGAAAAATAAAAAATTGTAAAATTAATTCAATGAAAAACTACAGACAAATGTTTTATCAACACCAAGATCGCCGCCAAATTTTTGGCGACAATCGAGCAGTAGCACGCCAAAAACAAATATGAATTCTGTTGTATGATGACTCTTTAAGTGCAATTCATAATATGTTGTATATTAAGTACAATTCATAATAATATGTTAATATAAATCAGGTTTATCTAAGTATATTAAGAAAATAGGTTTGTATAATAATCAAGAATTTTCATTAAAACTTATTTCATTATATTAAATAATATTTAGATTTTAGTTAATTAATTGCTTAGTAATATTGAAAATGTTTTCTGTATTATGTATTTCATTTTAATGAAATTTTGAGCTAAATTCAAGTGTAAAAATAGGTAAAGGTCTAATAATTTATATTTAATAGTTTAAATTAAGATGAATAAGTTATTTGGACATGTTAATATAAATAATTACGGAGAATCATGCTGTGAATTATTAAACAACCTAAAAAAATGTAGATTATGGAAAGTTTTTTAGCATGCAGTTGCTCATACTTAATTGTATATTGGCTAACCCCATTTACACAAAAAGAAATATTACAAAATTCTTTTATATTTTAAAATCAATGTTAAGTTACTTCATAATTTTTGTTAAAAGTTAAATGAATAATGTTTTTATTGTGAATTTCAAGTTAATATTTACATAAAAATATGCACGATTTTTATAGGGATTACAAAAATATATAAAAGTTCAATACAATATGAAAATAAAATTAATAATCAATAAAAATAACAAACAACTCTTTTTCTATTAGCTTTAAAAATGTTAGAAAACCGGTGACAGTTCTCCATGAATTTCTATAAGTTTTCTTATTACCTACTGTGTTTATTATTATTAATTTAATGAACTCGCTCTCGTATTGGTAACGTGCGATCAAAATTTCTACTTTTCGGCTAGTTAGAGCACTAAAATCTACAGGAGCTCTGTGCTTGTTGACAATTTCAATTACAATCATTTCCTGACCGCTATAGACTGAGTACAATACCATTTTATTGACAAATACAACTTCTTAGAAGGATGTTTGACCACTTTCGAAGCAGCCGAGGTGCTTCAAATTTAACTTGTATCCTATTGAGAAAACAAGTTATAACTGCTTCCGAATCACTGAAAGCTAAATTTATAATAATTTTTTGCAGAGAATCGTTTAGAGGAAATTAAAATTTTTGAATTAACTCCTTGAAAGATTTTTAATGCTAACCTTATATTTTGTGATCCTAGAGCCGAACTTAGAAAATTTTGTCTTTTGATTGTTCACAATTCTGTTAAGAAAATTTCCTGGCTTTCAAGTTATTTCTCTCATTCTAATTTCTAAAAAATATTATTCTAATTTTCATTCAAACTTTCTGGGTGCCCGTTGTGTAATGCTTTTTAAATTTTTGCTAAAAGTTAAGCGAAAAATATTTTTACTGTATATCTCAAGTTAATATTCACATGAAAATAAGACCTTTTTTTTTCTTTTAGCTTTTTAAACCTGTGCCAGTCCTCCATGAATTTCTGTAAGTTTCATTACTTAATGTGTTTATTATTTATTGAATTAATTCGCTTTCATGTTTGTAACATTGGTAACTTGCAATTGAAATTTCTACTATTTTCCAACTGAGTAAAGTACTGCGTCTCTGTGCTTATCAACTTCACCTTCCAAGTAGCTGAAATGCTCCAAATTCGACTCTTGTTCCATTGACAACTTACATCTTACCACTTAAAGGAATTTTTTTTCTTAAACTAAATATCAAATCCTTACATTGAGTTTTGTATAAAAGTGCTAGGCTGATATAATTATTAGTTTATTAGACACAATATGCTTTAATATTAGATTCCATTGAACACTAATTTAAATGTAAATTTACGAGTAGTTTGAAACACAGCTGAACGAAAAAATCGAGCAGCTTTTTTTATTGATAATTTTCTTATTTTATTTACATAATCTGTTTTGGCTTGAGCAAAAGAGTTGTTGTTTGCTAGTCAATCTAACCGCAGCATAGTAAGTGTTTAAACAAACATGTTTTAAATTATTGTAATAGGGGGCGAACCATATGGAAACGACAAAAATTTGATTATAATCAATTGGAAAAGTTTTCTTCAAGATAAATTAAATTTAAAAAATAGCTTTTATGTAAAACTGTTCTATTTTGAATAAATTACATTAAGAAAAGCAACTATGACTAACCAATTCCGCTGATACAGACAAATTTTTAGATTTATTAATAGTTAAACTGATTTATCAATTAACTTTTTTTTATCATCTGCAGAATCTTTGATGTGCATAAATAATTTAATATTATTTTGAGAAATAGTATTTTAATTATTATTGTTTGAATTATGATTTTAAAGAAGGATTAGGGACATTTTAATGTATTAAGCGAATTCATTTATAAAATAGAGTGAATTCTCACTTATGCACCAGTCTTAGGGACCAAGAGAAAAAGTGTATAAGATTTTTAAAACATTAAGTTCATGCAGATAAGAAGAGCTTCAGATTCAACAAAAGCTATATTTACAATAATTTTTTGCCGAGAATCTTTTAGTGGAAATAAAAAAATAAATTTCAATTAACTCTTTGGAAGATTTTCTACGCTAACCTTATATTTTGTGATCCCAGAGCCGAACTTAGAAAATTTTGTTGTTTCATTGTCGACAATTCTGTTAATAAAATTTCCTTGCCTACAAGTTATTTTTCTCATTCTAATTTCTAAAAAATATTATCCTAATTTTTATTTAATCTTTTTGGGTGTCCGTTGTGTAATGCTTTTTAAATTTCTGCTAAAAGTTTACCGAAAAATATTTTTACTGCATATCTAAAGGTAATATTTGCATAAAAATAAGACCCTTTTTTTCATTTTAGTTCGTCAAATGTTGGTAAACCTGTGCCAGTCCACCATGAATTTCTGTAAGTTTTATTACTTTCATCATCTGCAGAATCTTCGATGCGCATAAATAATTTAATATTTTGAGAAGTATTATTTGATTTATGATTTTAAAGAAGGATTAGTGACATTTTAATGTATTCAGCAAATTCATTTATAAAATACAGTGAATTCTCGTAATGCTTCAGTCTTTGGGACCAAGAGAAAAAATCCCTAACATTTTAAAAACAATAAGTTCATACAAATAAGAGAAGCTAGATAGAAAAGTTTCAATAGCGGGATAAAACTACAAATAGTCGTGAACAGTGGCTGAATCTCCTACTTTTTTTTTTTTTAGTAATTTTGAAGAACGATTTTGTCATCTCTGTTTTCGCTGATACTGGATAATAGTAATCGCTGTAGCTTTACATTCCTTGACCAAAAACTAACGTTTTAATTGGTGGTGGGAAAGAAACTGTGCATGATAAATTTTGAAAGCATATGGGTGGTATATATGGTGGTTTCAATGTGGGTGGTGTGATAGATAAGACACCTTATTCAATATCATGGAAAAAAATGTCCTATATGAAAAATGAAATATATTACTAGATCCAGCGACTTATTTCTTTTTATCTGTAACGAAGATTGTTTATTTGCTTTAATCTTTAATCTAAAAACTTTTTCTAAAAAATGTGATTATTTTCTTCTATTTAAACAAAAAATAAAATCAAGATTTTTGTCTTTTGAAGAAAATTGTGTGTTGAATTGAAATATTTATTTTCTGAATGATGCGTAAAGAATTATAATTATCATTATTTTCCTATATAATGATCAAGGACCCTTGAAAACCTTTGTATATATGCAAAAGGCACATAAAAGAGGTTAAGCAGAAGTGATAGGTCACTGTATGTAGTTTTATATTTTAATAATGGTTATTAATTTTCATTTTAATCGTTCACTTCCCTATTCAATGAAAAACAGTGTTATATTTATTAATGTATATAAAATATTTTTTTAAATTTTATTAAGTACAATAAGATTTTGATTGTGAAAACACAATCATATTTAAAAACCTACCTTGTTAACATAGCTTAAAAACATGTAGGTTAAAGAGAAAAAAATTAACGACAAAGTACTGATTTGAAGCATCTTAAAACTAACCTGTACAATATTGAATGCCTTCTAAGACATTATTTGGTAGAACAATTTTTTAGTCCAAGCAAGTAAAATGCCCCGTAAAAGTTAAAAGGTTTTTTTATAAAATGAGTAAGCAAATTTAATTTATGGTAACTAAGAAATAATGTTAATAACACCTACATTTCACTTATTTATCTATTCTTAAATAGTAGAAAATATTTTAATTTGGCAAAAATATACCTTTTTGAAAACAAAATTTTTTCTTGAAACAGAAGTTTAAAATGTAAACACATTAAGAACCTCTAAACTAACATTTAAGTGCGACAGAAGCAAAAAATGTTATAGAAATCTCACGATTTCCTTATGAGTTAAACGAGATGAAAAACATCAGAACCAGTTTAATTGCATGTTGAAATGTTGAAGTTTTTAAAGATTCTTTTTTAACTTTCCTGTCCTCTGGCAATCAAGCAGGTTTAAATATTTTCAGTCCAGTTTTCCTCTGAATTATTTATTAGATTTAAATAGGGTTTTTTTTCTTTTCGTTTGTGACCCTTAATGTGTGTATCCTATTACAAAGTTTCTCTACTAGAATTCGAAGAGTATATATTGAAAGTGGTTAATGTGCAACACCTTCTATACTAATCTACAGAAAATGACAACTAATTTTTCTGTATCAAATGAAAATGCAGTGTACCTCCTCGAGAAGGGCCAACCGTCCTCACTGCCCTTTGACGACACTGCCTGATAATATTTCTTTTAAAAAATTAAATGTGTAAATGATAATTACGCAATTTTAAAATTATTCGTGTTAATAGGTTTGATTCTGATACCATTACAAATATTTACTTTGTTAGGATTTTTCTCAACTGGCTAAATTTTTAAAAGTTTTTTTGGTGTCCATAAGTTTATTAATAGATTTTTAAAAAAATTTTGAAATGAATATTTTTCTTTAAAAAATGTACCTTTAAATATTTTTTTTCATAACATTTAGTTTAAATTATAGAAAAAGCCTTCAAGTTTCAAATTATTTTTTTTTTAAGTTTGCACAATGATTTTCTATTAGCATGTATTTTTTTTTCGTAGTGTAAAAATTTTTCTCATTTTGATAATGAGTGAGAACTGCTTTTTGAAATATGCATGTAAAATAGTAGGTATAAGATGGTAATTTTACAGTCGTTAAGAATCGAATTCAGCTATTTATTACATAATAGTACACATTTTGTTAAATATTTACGGTGTTAATTAAACATCTGAACCAGTTATATAAAAACATTACGGAAATCGTGACATTGGTCAAATCTGTCGTTATTCTTATCTAGTTCTTGTGTTTTTTATGTAAGGAAAACATTAATTTCACGGAGCATCACCATTAAAGTAATTTAAGAATTTATTGAATTATAAAGTTATTACAGAATTGGAAAATCATCTGCCTTTTTAACTAGCAAATTTTGAGCGACCTTTTTTCATATATTACTGAATTGGAATCAATTCAATACATATTATTGCTTTGATGCCTATTTTAATATGAAAAATGTTGTAAATTTTGAATTTTATTTGTCAAAGGTATACAATTAAAAATTTAATATTAAAAGTAAAGCGAAAAGAAATACAGTTGATAAATTCGTGCATGTAAGTTATATAAGTAATTTTTTTTCTATACCTTTCCTTGAAACAATAATTTACATTAGAATATCATACTTGTTTTAAATATTAAAAGCAATAAAATTGAGCATCATAAAATTAATAAAGAAGAAAATCTGCATGTTTTTGAAAATTAAATATTTTCTGAGAAAAGGTGTGCACAAAATAAAAAAGTGAACACCCTGAATAACTTTTCATTTAACCGTCAGATTTTCATGTACTAGGTGTCAATCTTAATGGGTTCATGAGTTAATATTCAATAATTTCATTCAGAAAGGAATTTTATGTTCAAAATCTTTCTAAATTATAAGACAGGTGTATGTTTGCATGATGTTACAATATGTATTATGATGAGTCAAAATTTATCAATGAAATGATAAAAGCAAAAACTTTTCGATAGAAATTTTAGTTTTATAAGCTCATTTTCACAAAAATACTTATGTTGCTTAAAATACATGATTTGCATAATTTTTATTTTAATATCCTCTCTTTCAGGATTTTGAAAAATGTCAAGCATTTGCTGCAGTTTTATTGAAGTTTATCAGAACTCTTCTATGCTATTCCTAGTGATTCTATGTAGACAAAGATATTTATTTCTCTGTTGTTTTTATTATTTTTAAAATTAAATAGAAATAGAAATTTGTGTAATATTTGTATTGATTAAGGATATGTCTTTGTATTTATATGTCTCTGTATAATAAAATGTTTGCAAGAAACAATGTTGATCATGTATTTAACTAATTTCAGGGTACATTCAATTCATTACATGAGATAACCAGGTGACTACATTAGTGCATTTTTGTATATATACTAAATATAATCAGCAGATAAATATAATCAGCTAAATATAATCAGCAGAACATGAATTCATGATCAGTACCGCACTAAATTATCATCTGTAGACAGCTTCTTAATATTATCGGCTGTAGGTTGTATTTATTTCTGTATAGGGAAATGGTACAATAGTATCACTAGATTCCTTAAGAACACAGCTTTTATTTTAAAACATATATACTGACTACAAGTTATTATATACATATATATTGACTACAAGTTAAAACTTGAAAAATTCCTTGTGAGATACAGAATTTTCTCAATTCTGGACAGCAGTTTTATTATTCTGCTTTTAGGTGGAATAGCAGTGTAAAGAAAAAATTATTATGTATGTTTACCTAGTTTAAAAATGTATTAATAAGTGGAAACATAGATTGTACACGGCAAATCTTTGATACTAAAGGGTTGAACTGTGTAGAAAATATTTTTCTTTGCATAAAGCAATTTAAATGAAAAAATTACCTAAAAATATTTTCTTAGTTCATATATTAATAATTTAGTCAGAAAGGGATTAGATAGCTAGATAATTAGTTAGCTAATTGAATTAAATAAAAATTAGACTTGTGGGTTTTAATTACTCCTGTAACTAGGTCAATGACCTCTCGTAAATCTCAATAGACTAAAGGGATGCTGCTGGGGGGTATATAAATTACTGGCCCTCAATTATTGATTCATTGATTACCCTCTACTAGAAAATGTCGGGCAATCACTCACCCTGCGCATTTTAGACAATAAATGCTGGGTTAAGTACTACTGGACATTGGTAAGCCAATATTGTTCGCTCGACAAGAGGCCAGCCATACACTTTAGTACAGTTGAAAGTAACTTAGAGCCGGCACAGACCCGTCGTTTTAGCTGGTGGAAAACAGCAGTTTTGTGGAGCTGGACCTACAGATTTGTTTTTGCTGGGAAGTCACCTGCAGCCACCGATGTTTAAAAGTTTTGAGGCCCTGAAAAGGAGGAAACTTTCTATCCTATTCCTGGAGAAACTTCGAAGTTAGTGGCAGCTTTCCGTTTATTTATTTAACTGCCTTTTTAAGATTCCTAGTTAAGGGAGGAGGACGCAGCTTTGTTAGAATGCGTGATGTGTTGTATGAGAATGCGTGATCATCATCAAAGTCAAGGATGGAGAAAAAATGGTAATAGCGATGCCAGTTAATGCAATGCTGTCTCCAATTCTACGTGCTATTAACAACATAAAGCTGAAATTCTTTCATTTACACAAGCATACAAAATTTTCCAAACTAATTTTTATTGCATTCCGTTTGCTGCTTTTACATATGAAAGCAGTTTTTAAAGTTAACATTTCTAGTCCAAGGATATTTTTCTTAAATCAAAGTAAGGCAGTTTGGATGATATTATTCATCTATTTAAATAATAAAAACTCTCTAAAGTAATTTAAATAATAAAAAATACTCTATTATGGCTACAATCAACTATTTTTATTTCTTTTCCGTCTTTTAGGTAACATAAGTATTGCTTGTTGGTTGGCAAATTCTTGTAACTGAACGTTAAAATACATTTTTTATCACTTATAATGTTGAGATATACTATAAAGGAACATATTTAAAAGTATATTTCCAAGGATTTGATTTTAACAACGATAGATATGGTAACAGACAACAAAATATAGGTGTGGATTTCTAAGGCAGTTATTGTGCAACGTTCCCATGTTTACTTTTGCGAAAAAAGTTGTATATGGCATTCCGTACATAAAATGTAGCAAAAAAAACATGGTAGTAAACTATTTTAAACATTCTGTTACTATATTTTAAACGAGTAACAACGAAATTCAGGACTCTGTTAGACATACTTATACACAAACAATCTACGCTTAAGGCTTAGACAATGCTTAAGACTAAATATTTAGATACGTTAGACTTATTGTTCTCAAATTGCAATCTGATTGCTTTATTTAATAAAATTATTTATTTAAATTACTTCGTTGTATACAACAACAAAAAATGGTACTAAATGGAGCATAAAAGTTTCGTATCAAACATGCTTTTTTTACTGTATAAGTTTTAAGGAATTGAATTCGCATTGAGACCGTTCAAATGGTAAGTTATTCGTTTTGAAAAAACGTTTTATTCAGTATACAGGCCCTCTAAGACGAAGAATAGGTCCGCCGACGCGATCTCTTACTGTTTCAAACTTTCAAATAACCTGCATGAACTCATCACCTTACCACTTCAGGGCAAAAATGATGGAATAAATTATGTTGAGTCAAATACTTGATATTAAAGGGTTAGAATAACAACATGGTTTGAACAAAGGCCTTATCAAATAACAACAATACATATATTATACTTTCGTCTGAAAAATTAAAAAATAAAACTTCTTAGTGTTGTGCTGTATATCGGAAAAAGCCATTTCCTTTTTGGTTAAAAATGTATGGTGAGTTATTACTTTTGCTTCTTAGTGGTTATGCGTATCCCATATCTATTCTTAAATTATTTCCTTCTATTTTCTAATAAAAAAAAGAGTGTATATTTTGATCAGACACAAAAAAAGTAATTAACCTTTCTTTCGTTAAAAACCATGTATATGACATATAGCAGGTCTACAATTTTTTTTAATAATGTAAAATATTGAAAAAAATACTGAAACAGAACTATTTTTTCAATACATTTTATTCATGAAATCAATAGGGGTTAGAACAATAAATAGCAATTTATAAGATACGTACAGTGCGTAAAGTGCTTAAGTATGTACAGTGAACCAAAATAAAGAGGAAAAAAAGGATCATTATAAATAACTTCTGATCTAATGATCGGATCATCACGTTCTGGGACTCAATCTTAAAGGTTCAAGAGAGAGACATTTAATAAGTTAATTAATTAGTGAAGATATTATTTTAAGCTGGGAAATCAGACACAAAAACGTACTTTTTCTAAATGAACATACCATTTTTCGACGAATTTTGACCCCCAAATATAGGGGTCAAACGCAATCTGGGTAACATGCTCCCCATAGTTTCTCAGGAAAACAGTTCAAAGTTTATAACCCTTAATGTAAATTTTATCTTCTACATGCTTATCTCGAAACTTTTGAAAAATTTTTGCACAAAGTTATAAAATTTGCTTTTCCAAAGATGATTCCGTGAAAAAATAAATTTCAGTAAATATCTATTATTTTTTATTATTTAGTAACTCCGAAAAAGTTTTGAATTGTCAAGTATACAATTTTAAACATCATTTAAAATTATCTAACTTAGCATGAAAAAATACAAAAATTAAGTGAAATCGGTCGGATAGTTTCTGAGAAAATAAATTTTAAAAATACAGCTTTTTTAAAATTTGATTTCTCCGGAACTATTCAACGAGTTTGCTCAAACTTTATATTTTGCCTTGTAAAATTAAATACGTAAAAATTATGTAAAAAATGTTATACCTTCAAGTTAAATTAAAAATAAAATAATAATAAATATTTATTGAAATTTATTATTTGTATAGAATCACTTCTGGGTAAACGAATTTCATAATTGTGTACTAAAATTTTTCAGTTTGATTAAAAAGTTATCGAGATATGGCCAAATACGTCAAAAGTAAATTTAGCATTCAGGGGTCCGAACTTTGGAAAGCTGTTCAGTGCGCCGCTCGAGCGAAAAAAAACCTGAATAACTTTTGATCTAATGATCGGATCTTCACGTTCTAGGACTCAATCTTAATAGTTCAAGGAGGTGACCTCAAACCAGTCAATTATAAGTGCAGACAATATTTTTAGTTACGAAATCAGACGTAAAAACGTTTTTTTCCTTCTTTTTTTTAATTTTTTTTTTTTAGAATAAATATGCCTTTTTCTGACGGATTCGGATCTCTGACCCCCAAAATATAAGGGGTAGCCGCAATCTGGAAAATATGGTCCAAATAGTTTTCCCAGGAGAGCCCTCCAAAATTTTCACCTCTTAAATTAATTTCGAGTCTTTAAGATTGAATTCCAGAACGTGAAGATCCGATCATTAGATAAAAAATTATTTAGGGTAATCCGTTATTTTTTTTTTTTTTTTTGGTGAAAACTGTACATTTATGCTAGTACATTTACAGTGATACATTTTAAATATTTTATTTTTCACATTATATGCAACAAACAGCAATAGTTAATGTAATAATAAGAAATGAAAGTTTATTAAATATAGCCTAATTTCTTATAATAAGAGTAATAACTTTTTCAAGTTTTATTGAAATATATTTAATCAGAAAAACAATTTATGCTCATTATTATTAATTTTTTTGGAAATGAAACTTTCATCTTTATTTACAGCTATGTTCAAATAAAATAATTAAATATCTATATATTCTTCTTTTTATTTTGAAGTTCAATTTTCCTTTTTGTCGGTAAATAAATTAAATGCCTTATTTAAAAGCCAATCTGAACTATTTTTTTAAGGTATTCTCTCAGAAGTTGTGTATTACGTTGATTCAATGTGTTTCCTTAAGAAAATCAATATATTTATATGTAATAAAAATACTGTTGTCTCAATCTGTTGTCAGAGCATTTGATCAGGTGATCAATAAATTTATTTAACTGGTATGACAGATTTCTCCGTTGTTGTCGGTATATTTTTATCGGCTGTAAAATCCAATTGTAGGATCCAGTTTTCCTTTCCATCCGGGGATCCAGTTTATTCTCATCAGCATAACATTAATAAAAGTCATTCAGGTACTGTTTTACAACAATATATTTTTTATCCCTAAGTTTAAGACTGTTACCTGTAATATTGATATTTTTTATTCTTTTCTACTATTATTACGCTTCTCATTTTGATTATTTTATAAGTTAAGAGTTTAAAACCAAACGAGTTGTTACTTTATTATAAAGTAATATTCTACGATATGACCATATTAAGATAAACTTATTTAAATCCTGACTCTGAATGAAAACATTCTAAGACTTATCAACTATTTTTTAATTGTAATTTTTTGGAGCCAGTAAATATAATATACTGTCATAAGCAGCTGAAGATATTCGTTGAGTAAATATATATTTGGCGATCAGTTTTATACCCAAAGTGATGCATGTACAAATTATCTATAATATATCAGCCTGGTTGATTAGTGAAAACAGCGAATAGAATTAGTGAATTCAGCAAATTTGTTATAGCGATCAAACCTTTCATTTTAAATTTTATTTTAAAAAACGAATACTAATCAAAATTACTTTTGTTCATTAATAGATTTTAGTATAATTCTAAGGTATATGTCAGGATGGAGGAAGTGCCTTGTTTACTGTGCACACAAAGCTCAATGATAGTTTTTTCTCAGCATAAAACAGTTTTTTCTACGAAAGTTGAAATTATTTACATAAATTATATGTACTATAAAGAATTCTGTGCGCATACGCTTGTGGCCCCTTTTCCAATGTTCAGAGCGGAGAAAAAAAATAAATAAAAGGACC
Source organism: Parasteatoda tepidariorum (assembly GCF_043381705.1). Taxonomy (NCBI): domain Eukaryota; kingdom Metazoa; phylum Arthropoda; class Arachnida; order Araneae; family Theridiidae; genus Parasteatoda; species Parasteatoda tepidariorum. Next base: position 99,458,626 of record NC_092204.1, on the reverse strand, counting down.
TCCCCGAATAACTTTTAAAAGATCAGATCTTCAAGTTCAAGGATTCATTCTCAACAGCTTGAGTGAGTGACCTCAAATATTCTAATTAATCAATTCACTTATATCGCATGCATGCACTAATTAATTAGCATATTTGACATCACCCTTGTCACATTTACACTTAATGTAAAGTGACAATTAACTCTTAATTATATCTAATCCTTTAATTTTATTAAAACTTTATTCCTTTTTTTTTTCAATATAGCAATTATTTTTATTTTAACTTTTTGGTTGACCTTCATCATGGTCATCGTCCTTCCTGTGGGGGGAAGTCAACCCCTCTATTTTCCCCCTTTCTTTTACTTTTATTTTTTAGGGGGGCTAACCTAACCAATCTCTTTTCTTTTATTTTTCAAACTCTCCTCCTCTTTATTGTAATTGGCTGTAACTTTTCTGGTCCTACACCAGTTAACGAATTTTCAAAACACTTTTTATACATTCTCCTTTGGTGCTTCCTTCTTACTGGTTACTTTTTTTTTCCATGAGATGCGTACTTCAGTCCGTATTGAGAAAATTAATTCTTTTTCCTACATCCCATTTTTGTTTAGTTAAAATATTAATGTAAAATCTTTATAAATTTCAGTAATTTAATATTCTTTATATCAAACCTTTTATATCTTTAAATTTTATTCGTAAATCTTTAATGTTTATAAGTATTTTTGTATTTTTCTTATCGCTCTTTAAATTTACCTTCGATTCCAAGCCTTTATGAGATTTCTAATTTCTCCGCAAAAAAAACCCTTATCATTCGTGAAAAATAATATCGCTAAATTCGTGTTCAATTATCTGTTTTGTGTGTGGATGCGTGATTTAGATAATTAATAAAAATATATTCAGTTACTCATCTGTGAATCTTCAATTGATTGTTCCTCATCAATCTCTCCTGTATGTAGTGAGTACTTTTAATTATTGTTATGAGCACGAAAGAATTTATTAGTTTTTCTTATTGGAAAAATCATCTTTCAGTTAAAGGTTAAATTTGTATCTGGATATAGCATATCATTATCTTATTTATCTACTAATTTTTTATTTTGATTCATTTTTAGTTTTTACCTTTATTCAAAATTTGGTGAGAACAGTTTATCCAATTTCCTCAAACCTCACAGTTTGTGACCATTTGAAGTTATTGGGTTATTGTTATCCCACGATAGCATTGTATTACCACTTTCGTTAACGATCACGTTCCCCTTAATTTTATTACTAATTTATACTATTTTCAGCCTTAATTTATTTATTATGAAAGCATTCTTAACTATTTTTAATATGACTATATCCAGATACAAATACAAGTACTTATGCAAATATCTCAACCCAACATCATCCATTTTAATATAAAATGATTTTACTTTATTCGTACCATCATATTAGTTAATTTAACTGTAGCAACCCTCTCGAACCACGAAGAATGAAACCCAGAACGTTAAGATCCGATCATTAGATCAAAAGTTAGTCAGGGTGGGCCATTTTTCATTTTGCACGCTGTTACAAGTATTGTATCAATACTTGATTTATTAAATTTAAAGTTTATTTTGAGTCAAATTTGATTTTTAAATAGAGCGGAGGTCTCGTGGGATTTTGTGATTTGACTTCTTGATGAGTTCATATTAAGATCTATTAGTGATCATCAACAATTTTACTTGGATTTTATTTTTCTTAAAATAACATTTAAAATTACTGGTATATTGGGGCAAAAATTCAGTAAGTTTAAAATCATAATTTAACATTTTCGCTTACCGAACAGGCTGATGTATTTAGTACAATTCGCACATGAAGCTTTTTTTTAAGTTCTAAATCATTTAATTAATCTTTTCAGCAGTAATTTATTACACCATGTTAATGTAAATTGCACCAAAAATAATAAGTGTAAATAGGTTAACAAGTTTAAACACCGGTTCAAATAATATTATCTTGCAGTGTAGCATAATAAGTTAATTTCATAGAATTACGTTATGATGAAGAAATAATTTTAGTTTTAAACTCTTAAACGATTATTAAGTTAGACACCGATTCAAATTAGTTTCTTTTACAGTGTGGCGTATTGAGATAATATCATAGAATTTCTTTATAATAAAGAAACAACTTTTTTTAAAGTCTTAAACTCTAAACGGTTGGTAAGATTAGACACCGATTCAAATAAGACTGTCTTACAGTGTAGCGTAATAAATTAATGTCATCGAATTACGTTACAATAAAGAACAACTTTCTTAGCTTTAAACTCCTAAGCAATTAGTAGTTTTAGACACCAATACAAATTAGTTTATCTTACTGTTTAGCGTTATTAGGTAATATCATAGAATTTCTTCATAATAAAGAAACTAATTTTTTAGGTTCAAACTTCAAACGCTTAATAAGATTAGTCGCTGAGTCAAATAATTTTATTTTACAGTGTAGCGTAGTAAGTCAATGTCATAAAATTACGACGTTATAACGAAGAAACAACATTTTTAGTTTTAAACTCCAAACGGTTAATAAGATTAGACACTTATTCTAATATTTTTACTTTACAGTGCAGCGTAATAAGTTAATGTCATTGAATACTGGAGATTATAAAACATCAAGGTTTCAAAAACTATTTTTGGCTAAAAAGTAAAGAAAGTTGTGTTTAGAAATTGATATTGATATGATTATCAATAATTATTGTTTTTAAAGATATTATAACAATTATATACTGCCAGTTTTTCGTTAATTTGCCTTTTAGTTTTTCCGATTGCATAAAATATTTTCTTCCTTACCATTTTTTTATTTTAGTTCTCGAGTCTCAATTTTTATTAATTTTCGTGTTTAAGCCTCATATGAGGATTAAAAGAATTGCCAAGAACTGTCTTGATGAAAAGCAAGAAAAAAAATTCCGCAAACAGCCGGCTGTATGTCAGAAGGGAGGAATGGTATTTAAAAACTCCATAATATCGCGACCTCCTGATTGCGGTAATTTGGTCATCATCGTGCACAAGCCATCTTTGCTTTTCAGACGAGCTAGTATCTGAAGCTTGTATCTGAATCTAATCTTTCAGTGAGCTTTAAGTCGAAACCAAGATTCGATTCCGAGTACTTTAATAAAACAGCTCAGTGCCAACGCATGAGCCATTGAATCCCCTAAACTTGATAACTGGAAATCAGATCGTTAATAGTTGGTTTTCCACTTGCAAATTTAAATAATTTTCCTTTCAATTATAAGATTTTCTGTTTTGGTTTGAATGCTCTAAACAGCATAATGTTTCAAGTACAAAATGTAATTTATTTTTTTCAAACATGCTTAAATTAAACGAAAACCGATCCCCAGGTTGATTTATAAATTTTTTATGCATCTGTAAATAAAATATGAAATTTTTTGGGAGGGATGATTTTCGAATTCTTTCATTGCTGCATATTTTATACATTTTTCAATGTTTAGCATCAGATATGTCCTTAAATTTTTATATGTTTCAACATTAAATAAAAGAACTTATAACTTAAAAGTTTCAGAACATTTCAAAAATTTTTAAAAATTTTTCATCTTAAAATTTCCGTGTCCTCATAATTTAAGAAATATATTAAGAGAATTAGTTTTATCAAGTCTTACTCTAACTGATTTTTTAAACACTAAAAGTAATACTTAACACAAATGCATTTATTAGAATCTTACATGATATGAAAACACTATTGGCTGCATTTGTTTAGCAAAAAATACGTTAATAGTCATCGATATGGTATTTATACATTATAATAATTTTTTTAGAAAATACTGACAACCAATTTTTCAAAAATTATTTATAATCACTGATATACGATGCTTGATAATATAAAATATCGATTATTCATTTCAAGATTTTCGAACTCAGCAAAATTTATTTTTGTTTCACTGTAGAACATCGTCTGTAAGAAACAATATTTATTTTTCGTTCATTAGTCTCTTTAAATATGAACGGAAAGACGTATATTTGTATAGACGTATATTTACAGACACGAAACAATTTTAATTATGTAAGCTTTGTTTTCCTCATTTCACACGATTCAGGAAAGCAAACAAAAAGAAGGCTTTCCAATCTCATTTCAAAAATTTGCGATGTTGTATACGTTCACGTTGAAAGCTTGACATCCATTTGGCGAGCACTTAGATGCAAACATAATTCATACCTTAGGGATAATGGTTTCTTCTTAACTTACAACAGAGTGCAATTTTCAGTTTTTATAAATAATTCGAAACTTACTCCGGCTGCATTACCAGCACTTCAGATCTGATTCAGGGCAGCACCCTATGAAAACAAACAAAGCTCTTGAGGCATAGACAAATGATATGAATAATAGTAAAAATAATTAATTCCCAGACATCAGAAATGGTGAAAAATTATTATTTTATTGGAATGAGCTAAGGAATGTTCCTCAGAGTCTGTAAATATTACCGTTTTTTTATATCGCAGTTTCACAGTCGCAATATTTTAAGAGTTAGACTTAGATGTTGGGCAGCTCTGATGAGCAGGGCACATCCATCATAGGTCTAATTTATCCAGACCCTAAATGATGATTAGCAAAAAAGCTTCATAGCTTAAACAAAGTTCAACAAACGCCTGACATGAAATCTTGAAATTCCCAGGCCTTAATGCTATGTTGCCCTAAATGCTCAATTCTTTGAGCAGAATCGCAAATTATATGTTATGAAGTCTCCTCTTCAGGATGACAACCACCAAAAAGCTAATCAGATTCAATACCCATAATGAATAGGTGTCTGCTGAGGGTGCAGTGTCCAGTGAGAAGGTCAATGATCTTCCTCAAACTGTTCCCATTAAACTAAAGAAGCTCTTTTTTACTTACTCTAAGGCAGACACGAATTAACTGCTAAGTTTTTTCTGGCCATCCAAGCTGCGTTATTGCTCAAGGGGAATCTTGCCATTGAGCTTGAATATATATGCCCAGAAGGATTTCACAAAGCCCTAGAAAATCACACTGGAGCAAGCCCGTGATGCTTCATCAGCCAGCTCATTACCAGGAATACCAATAAGTTCACGCACCCAATGCAAGTAAACCTTGTTGCGAGAAGAAAGGCCACAGAGGACCGAGAAGAACTCTCACACTAGTGAAGATGTGAATTTACCCCTTGATAGTGATAGAAGAGCAGACTGATTGTCAGAGCAGATGTGAATAGATATACAGGGTGATCCCGAATTCAAGGTACCAACTTTAAGCGTAGGTACAGGATATTGTAACAATCACTTATTGTGTAGGAAGGTATTAGTGAAAATGACGAGGTGAGACGCAAACACAAATTGTTTATTGAAAGTGTCGCTTACATGTGTAATGTTTAAAATAACTGTTCAAATTAGCGCCCATCAGTAGCGATATATGCTTGACAGGATCGATGGTGTGATTGGCGTACACGTTCAAAGATACCAGGTATTTCATGCACACGTGCAGCAGCTTTGGATATTCGAGCAATAAGATCCTCATCTGAATCAAGTCACATAAACAAGATTCGTCAGATGTCTCAGATAAAAAGCAATCGAGAGATCGGGGTAGCCAAGAGGTCCTACTGGTCCACCATGCCAGTGCGAATTGTGCTCTGTAAATAGGACTATGAGCTATGAAGTCGGGCTGCAGCACACATTGCTGCGCAAACCACTGGCAGAAGCTAAAGTAGAGAGGATGGTCTGTCAGATACAAAGCTGGTACTCGCTGAAAATGGAAGGGGTGTAAGCGATTTTCGTTTAACACTCTACAAACGGTCTGGTGACTCACCTACGTGAAGAGCAACACACCTTGTAATTGACTCGGGTCTATCAGCCACAACGTTCAATATGCTTTCTTCCAGGCTTGAACTGCGTATAGCTCTTCGTCTACCAGCTTCATGTCTGGTGCTGTGGAACGAACCTGTTTCGCGAAGTTGACGATGTAACCGCTGAAAAATTTTGCGATCCGGCATTTGTCGATCAGAAAACTGCCATCATCAACTGATGACTCCTGTCATCAGTTGATGAAATCGCTTTTACCAATTAATATTTGCTGTAAACTGAAAAGTCTCTAAGACATGAAAAAAAATTTACTGCATGATTTACATACCTGTATTTATGTATAATATGCATGCAGACATGAATTGAAATCATTTCAGCATTTATTTTTCTATCAAATTTTTTGAAACCTTGTGAAATATGAATGCCCTTGAAAAATATGAATAACTTCTCGTAAAAATCATGAATAACCCTGTAGTAAGATAATTTTCAAATGTATGGATGTTCGCTAATAACTCGAGAACGGTGTTACGTTTTGGTAGTCAAAATTACGAAGAGTTAGTATTCATTATGTTATAATTGCTGCAAAAAAAAATTGCAAGTGTTTAGATGTAGAGGTAGAGAATTTATAGTTTTCTATTTTAATTTAGAAATTGTGATTTTCTCAATTAGTAAATTAAAGTAACTTGGATTGAAAGAAAAAAATTTCTTTGCATATTCAACATTCTAGTGACACACACCGTGATTTTTGATTGTTAACTCAGTTTGGTGCGTAAGAATATATTTCGAAAGAGTATTTTTTATCAGTGTAAGGATTTCGTACCTCCTTAAATGAAGGTTTTAATGAAAAAAGGTAAGGGAACCTGAACTTCGTTCACAAAAACGTACAACAGTTTGATAAAAGAATAAGGGCTAGAAGAACTATCAGATGAAATATTTAAACTTAAGACAAAAAAATTGATGCTTGAGTAATACCTTAAATGAATATGATGTGAAACAACTAGATACAATATGAAATTGTTAAATGACGAAGAATATGATCAAGAACTTGTTGTTATTGAAGAATGTAATATTGTAAAAATGGAACTTTCTAGAGTAACTTGTTGAAACTTATTTCAGTAGTAAAAGTGATAGCGCTGAGTCGGCGTCCACTGTCCTATATAAAATTATCAGAATTAGCAGAATAAGCAGTCCTGCAACGTTTCACATAAAAGTCACAAATGAAAATGATGAACAGGAAGTCACTCACCCTCAGAAATATTCCGAAGTGTACAATGCCTCATCAAGGTCGAAATTAATCGTATTTTTTCTTAATTTTCAAATGCTTATGTATCTATCTTTCGCATGAAATGACATTAAATTAAATTACTAGTCAAACTTTTATTCATTAAAACAAAAATTCATTTAATGCTGAAAGAATTCTTAAAGTTAGAGAATTAAATCTTAAACATTTTGAGAAGCTTAAAATTTATACAGATTTTGAAAATAAGCAAAATAATAAATGAAACGATCTTTGTTTATTTAAAATTCATAACGTATGTGTGTGTAATTTTAACATTATAGAATATAGATATATATCTGGTGTAACGTATTCGCCTTTTCCCTACATGTGTTAATAAAGTGGCAATGTCTGAAGCTCAATTTTTGAGGATTGCATATTGTTCTTAAAGATAACTGCTCACAAATATGTCGAAACGATGGTTTAAGCAGTTAAATATAAAAATATTTTATTTAAATTTTTCTAAAAGTTATTTTTATCTTTGTTTTATACGAAAAAGATTTTTTTTTAATTTAAAAGAAGAAAAAAAAATTTAATAGTATTTTTCTATTTAATTTTTATTTTACTAACACCAAGACTTTAATAAAATAATATTGAAATTTTAAAAGAACTATATCAATAAGAATTTTTACTTGAAACTACTTAATGATAAAATTAAAAAGAATATTCATTTGTAAAAAAAGGTTTAACTGGGAAAAACAATTATTCCAAAAATGGTTCCTACGTAATAATAAATTTTACCTGATCTCTTAGGGGATCCAGTTAAGTGACTCTCGGAAATCACTCCTAAAAAATAATTTATGAACTTAAGAAACATTCAAAACCAACTAAAAAATTGCACAAAAGTATACAGTAATTAAAACCAACCAGAACAATGCTTCTCTTTTATTACAATTTCTGCATTATCAAAAAGAATATTCATAAAAGCCGAAGCTTTACCATCGGTGTACAGATATTAAATAGCTTAAAATTTATACAAATTTAAATAAAAAGATAATAAGCAAAATAATTTTTTTAGCAATATAACAAACCAAAGGATCATAGTAAATTAACAGTAATAATAAAAATGTTCATTTAACATTATATGATAGAGATAAATAACTAAAGAAGCGTATTCTTTTTTTCAACACAAGTGTTAATTAAGTAGCTGCGTCTGAAGTTCAATTTTCATGAATTGCATATCATTCTGAAAAATCATTGCTAACAAATATGTCGAAACGCTGATTTAAAAAAGTAAAGTTAGTTGTAAAAATATTTTTCGCTTTTAATTTTATTAAAAATTATAATATCTTTATTTTATAAAAAAAAAATAATTTTATAAGATTATTTCATAAGAAAATACTTTTAATTCTTCAGTATTTCTCTTTTTTTTTTTTTTTTTAACGAACTATTTTTAAGATTTTAATAAAATAAAATAAATGTATATATCTATCGAAAAGAAGATAGAATTTAAAAAATACTCATTGTAAAAAAAGAAGGTTCAATTTGGAAAAATAATTATTTCACAATCGGTTTCTACGTAATAACTATTCTTACCTGATGCTGTAGAGGATTCAATTGCACCTCTTTCGGAAATAATTCCTAAAACGAAAGTAATTTATGAATTTTAAAAAAAACGCTCCAAACTGGAAAATTTCAAACAAATATAAAGTACGTACTAAATTGAAGTCAACTAATACAGTGTTTTTGTTTTACTAAAATTTCAGCATTCCCATTGAGTATTCATAAGAACCGAAGCTTTATATTCAGCATACAGATTTTAAAGAGCTTAAAATTTATACAGATTTTAAAAAATAACATAATAAGCAAAATAATTTTTTTAACATTATAACAAACCAAAGGATCATAGTAAATTAACAGTAATAATAAAGATGTTCATTTAACATTATATGATAGAGATAAATAACTGCAGAAGCGTATTCTTTCTTTCAACACAAATGTTAATTAAGTAGCTGTGTCTGAAGTTCAATTTTCAAGAATTGCATATCGTTCTGAAAAACCGTTGCTAACAAATATGTCGAAAAGCAGATTTAAAGCAGTTAATTGTAAAAATATTTTTCTCTTTTAATCTTCTTAAAAATTATCTTTATCTTTATTTTATTAAAAAAATTATTTCATAAGATTATTTCATAAGAAATTATTTTTAAATTTTCATTATTTCACTTTTTAATTTTTCACCGAACTATTTTTAGCATTTTAATAAAATAATATATATATATACTCTACAAAC
>NC_092204.1:99447013-99449240 GCF_043381705.1 Parasteatoda tepidariorum | reverse complement strand
GCTAGATTTCTTTCATAAACCAATAGTAATCCTTATCACTTCCCTTTTCCCCTCAAATATAACAAAATAGAGGGAAATTCCTTTGCTACTTTCCCTAAGATAAAAACTTAAGCACACAGTTTTTGAGTGCGAATTTGAGCTCCGCCTTTGCTAGAAAATGTCTTAAATATACTATGTGAAGCTAATAAAATATTTTTTGCCTTCCAACTGCTATCTGCGTGGCCTAACAACACTCACCATGACTGCTACCCTTACAAGCCGGCAGAATTTTTTGCAGTTGGTTTGGCACTTTTTTTTTCACTGGTTCTATTTTAAAAATGATTTCTTCAAATAAGTAAAAAAAAAAATTAAAAAAATTATGAATATAAAAGGAAAGAAGAAAACAATCGAATGAAGTTTTGGGAAATGACGGCGTTGCTCGTGAAACAGATATTATCCTGACTAAAAGAATATGATGCCATAAAATTAAAAGAAGAGAATTTCGGGACTTTCCTTCTTAATGGGTCCAGACGTTGCCTCTACCTTTGTACCGGAATCGCCGTTAGAGAATTGATGTCATCGCTGTTTTGCTTATTTTCGCCTACCGTTATCAACAATTAGCCTCTTGCGGATTTACAGCATGTGCTTGCTGTGTTGCTGCTTGTCGGTCTCATTGAGGGTTGACAAAGGTTCAGCATATGATCGTATTGATTTCGTTTTTCGGCGATTTTCTCGAGTGTTCTGTGTTTCCTTGAACGGAAGATGACCAAAAATGTGATTTCAAGTGGTGGCTATAATTCCGCTCGCGTGTGCGCGTGATTCATCAAATATTAGAAGGGATTTATTGGTGATTAAATACAGATGTGATTGGTATTTACACTCAAAATTTTCTATACCAGTTTAAGTTTTTAAACGTGAATACTTTTGAATTATTTACGCTCATATCTTGAAATAGAAACATATAATTTTATATTTATTGTTCCAATAATTTTATAATTATTTATTGATATTTATATTTTGATAATATTTCCATTTATTGATATCATTATTCAATGGTTTATAATATTATTTCTTTAAATTAAATAATGATATTAAAATTTAGTGTTATCACATATTTTTTTTTTTCACTTTTGATTCAGTATGGTTATAGTTTTATATTATTATTTAAGGAATCACTTTTTATATTGCATTATATATCACAGTGTATATTATATTGATTGGGGAAGTAAAATTTAAATTTTTATTTTATTATGGTGTTTAAAAAAAGCAAAATATGTACTATTCATATATTTAAATTTATTTTTCTTCCTTCTAAATGTTGTATTTAATTATTAAAATTTATTTTGGTTATTTGAATGCCCTTACTGAGTGGCAAAAATTACAAATTTAATATGGATCAAAATGTACAGGATAAACCAGACATACTTATCTTTGAGCCTGAGGTAGGTGTTCTATTCACATCCTGGCTCAAACATTTCGAGAAACAGACTTTAGATGCTAAATTAAATGACGAATGAAAAGTTCGAAATTTTCAAAAATTCATTAAATGTTCAGCTTTGAAATTGTATATTAATAACTGCCTTAATTGTAATTCATATCAGGAAATAGTTGAAATTTTTCAAGAACATTATTCTTCCCCTCCCTTTGGCTTAAACGATTTTCAAAATTTAAAATTTTCTGGCCAAGCTAAAGACCTTAACTCATATTTTACTGAAAAGGTAAAGTTAGGTAGAAGAATACATTTAAGTAATGATCATATAATTGAGGGTCTATCTATAGATTTGCCTCCCCAAATTAAAACACTTTTGGTTTTAAAAGAACCTAAAACCCCGATTGAATGGCTCACAATTGTTTCAAAAATAGTACATGATGTAGAAAATTTAGAAAACATGTAAAAAATTTAGAAAACATGTAGAAAACATGTAAAAACAGATAATAAAATGAAATAAAAAGAAAAAACATTAAAAAGGGGGGACTATAAAGCGAGCAGCAAAATCAGTTCAACTTACATGGACGGATATTTTTCAAGAATGATTTAAAAATGTTTTCGCAGAAAGATTGCCAGATTACAAAATATGAAAACAAAAGATGAAAACAAAAGCGCAAATTGAGTGTAACAAGAGGGTTCTAAAGTGTCGTTCTTACTGCACTGCTGAAGTGATTTGTTATTCTGAGTTTTGATTTGTTAGTTACCAAGGATGGGCCCGAAATGGATGTGCGCAAGGTAATATTATACTGGATAATTTTA
>NC_092204.1:99413640-99446488 GCF_043381705.1 Parasteatoda tepidariorum | reverse complement strand
TCTGTTTTTACATGTTATTTTTACTTTTTATGATCTATTTTTATGTAGTTATTTTATAAAAAAATTTTTTTGAGTGCTCCTCACACTATTGTATTAATATATTTTGCTTTGGCTTTATTGATACAATATCAGAAAGCACTCTGTTTTGCGGATATAATCGTGTGGGCTGAAGAAAAGATTATATCTTTTTTTTCCGGCTTTTTTCCCGGTTTCTTAACTAACATTTCATTTTTTTTTTTAAATAAAATGTTGTTTGTTATTTTTTTACTTATTATTTCCCACCCCCCTTTTTTTCATATGTCTATAATTTTTCTTTGTTTTATTCTTCATTTTGAACTTATCTAATGAGTGCTGTTTACTTGCAGCTTAAGCGCAATAAATGATACTTATTGTTTTTCTTAACTTTCTTAGTGTTTTCTTGTATTTATTTAGTTATTATATATATATATATATACATATATATATATATATATAGTACTCAAAAACAGGCAACCATTTTCAGCACTTGACGAACGTAAATGATACCAAACAAAAGTGATTTGGAATCCAAAATGTTCAGTTGCCAAGAGGTAAAATGGAGAAAAAAAAATGTGAGATATAAAACTAAAGGAGCCACTGTAGCCGAGATAGAAAAGATTGAAAAACCGCAGTGGCCAAGAGAGAAAATTAGGATAAAATGCATTTCCATGGGCTATGGATAGGTATTGAGGAGCTAAAATCGTTAACAAGGGAATCAGCATTCATATGAATAAGACAAGATTTCATGGCATCAAGATGAGCTGATGTGACAGGTGGATGGAAATAAATTTGGCATTGTCAAAATTTAATTTATGTCCAAGATTCCACCAGTGTGCAGCAATTGATGATTTCGTGTATTTTTGATAACAAGCATAGATAAATTTAAATTTTAGACTCAAAATAGGAATTGGAATTCGAAGTTTAGAAAATAAATTTAAAATTAATATATGTTTTATACATATTACAAAATTTCTTCCTCATATAAATTACATAAACAGTCAACCCAGCTTAAAGGAATACCATCGATTTCAACAAAAGCTATGTTATTAAGTGGGTTATTCGATTAAAAGGGGAGTGCAATATTCAATTTTAAATTCTAAACTTTTGCAAAAATTTACTTTTTAATGGTATTTAATGCATAGTATAGCGTTTTGATTAAATAAACTCAGTATTATAATCAATAATCAATCATAATTAAAACTGTCTGCGTTAAAATCATAAAATATAAATGCCATTTAAAGTTACATGAAACTAAATCAATATTAATGAAAAGTATAACATAGGTACAAGAATATTATTTGATCCCTTTCGAAAAAATTTATAATTGAAGACTGTGTTTATAATCCGTCTAATTCCTCAATTTATCAAAATTAAATTTTCCCTTTCAGTTTATACTAAGACTTTCAAGACTTGCATATTCCTTTCAAATACATTCCGAATTTATTATTTTGTTTTTACTTATTTATTTTTTTTAATCTTCGATACTTGAGAAATTCCAAATTAATGCGCTATTTTACTTTGGAATTTTTTTAAATTTGCTGCTTCCAAGGTTTATTATTTTTTTGCTTCGATTAATTCAAATCATTCCTTTTTGAGCTCAATTTGCAACCAACTCAGATTTATTCTCTAGATTAAGCAATGATTATTTTACTTAAGAGAAAGACACACTAGTGTGTTAGGTTTTGGAAACTTTTTCTTATCAAAGCTAAAAATGCAGCAGGCGGGCAACACAGGTCTTGACCACAAAACAAATCTCTCTGTACGTCTTTTGCCTTTTAAATGATGTGTAAAGTAATTTAAAGAAGGGTAAAAAAACACTTCAACGTATAACTGGCAGCGAGATCTGATTAATTTTTCAACTTTACCACCTGTTTAGACCAAATAAGGAATAGGAAGTTCCTATTGAAGGGACCATTCATTTACGTAACAGAAAAACGGAAATTTAATTTTAGCTGGTAAATCATTTCCTAAAAATAGACAATTTTGTTTTATTTCAGTACCTCCTCTATATGCAATTAAGCGGGGACAAAAAACAATCAATATTCGCTTAAACGGGGAAATTAGTTTTATATAAAATGATTTGGTTCAATTAATTTTTATTCGTATAAGCGGGCTATTCGATTATCCGATGTGCGATTAAGTGGGGACGACTGTATATATATATTTTAAATTTTTATTTTATTATGGTGTTTAAAAAAGCAAAATATGTGCTATTCNAAATATACATATATACATATCGAAAAAGAGAAAGAAATTGAAAAAATACTCATTGTAAATTACTGCAGAAGCGTATTCTTTTTGTCAACACAAATGTTAATTAAGTAGTAGCGTTTGAAGTTGAATTTTTGAAAGTTGCATATTGTTCCTAAAAATCACTGCTTACAAACATGTCGAAACGCTGGTTTAGTTTAAAATATCTAATAATAAATTTAATTTAATAATAAATTTAAAATATCTAAATTTTATAACTTTCAAGAATAGAATCTCTTTTGAATATCCTTGGCACAGGACCCTAGACGATTGCCTTTCACTAAGAAATGAAATACAGTCTTTCCCACTTAATTGCATATCAGATAATCGAATAATATACGAATGGAACCAAATCATTTTATATGAAACTAATACTAAACTTCCCCGTTTAAGCGAATGCTGATAGTTTTTTGCTTACGCCTAATTGCATAAAGAGGAGGTACTAAAATAAAAATAAAAAATTGTCTATTTTTTAAGAAATGTTTCAGCAGCTAAAAATGGAATTTCCGTTATTCAGTTAAGTAAATGGGTGGTCCCTTCAGTAGGAGCTTCCTATTCCTTTGTTGGTCTAAACAGGTGGTAAAGTTGAGAAATTAATCAGATCTCACTGCCAGTTATACATTGAAGTGTTTTTTACCCTTCTTTAAATTACTTCAAACATCATTTAGAAGGTAAAAAACGTACAGAGATATTTGATTTGTGGTCAAGACCTGTGGTGCCCGCCTGGAGCATTATTATCCTTGATAAGAAAAAGTTTCCAAAACCTAACACACTAATGTGTTTTTCTCTTAAGTAAAATAATCATTGCTTAATCTAGTGAATAAATCTGAGTTGGTTGCAAATTGAGCTCAAAAAGGAATGATTTGAATTAATCGAAGCAGAAAAACAATAGATCTTAGAAGCAGAAAATTTAAAAAAGTTCCAAACTAAAATAGCGCATTAATTTGGAATTTCTCTAGTTTCGAAGATTAAAAAAATATAAATAAGTAAGAATAAAATAATAAATTCTGAATGTATTTGAAAGGAATACGCAAGTCTTGAAACTCTTAATATAAACTGAAAGGGAAAATCTAATTTTGATAAATTGAGGAATTAGACGGATTATAGATTTCTATTCACAAGAAATTTCTATTCACGGATTATACATTTCTATTCACAGTCTTCAATTATAGATTTTTTCGAAAGGGATCAATAAATATTGTAGTACCTATGTTATACTTTTCAATAATATTGATCTAGCTTTATGTAACCTTAAATGACATTTATATTTTATGATTCTAAAGCAGACAGTTTTAATTATAATTGATTATTGTTCATGAAACTGAGTTAATTTAATCAAAACGCTGTACTATGCATTAAATGCCATTAAAAAGTAAATTTTTGCAAAAATTTAGAATTTAAGATTGAATATTGCACTCCCCTTTTTATCGAATAACCCGCTTAATAGCATAGCTTTGGCTGGAACCGATGGTATTCCTTTAAGCGGGGTTGACTGTATAATCAAAACTACCAGAGAATGATAAATTTTACCATGTTCCTGGCTCTATGATAGCAGCAAAAAGATCGGTAATTTTTATCGAAGCGCTTTGGTAATGATTTTGGTAAAATTAAAATATGGTTTTATATTATATGATGAAACATGATAAATGTGGTAAAATATGGTAATTTATTTATGATATTTTAGAGCCTGGAAAATCATTTATCCTGCTAAATTTACTTTTCAGTTATGTATTTGTAAAATCTTCTTTATTAAATGTGTGGTAATAAGAACAATAATTTTAAGATCCGAGCATTATCATTTGAATGAATGGTGTAAATATTGTGCCATAAATAAAATTTATTAACTACAATGATTTACAATTTAAAAAATAGTTAAATAAATGATATTATTATATTAATTAGGAAACATTTTAGTGAAATGATTTAATAGATTTCTCAATTTTAAAAAATTTCCTACATACATACAAAATTCATACAATCATCAATACATACTAGAATAAATTAGGCCATGGCTGTGGAAAATATTAGATTGTAAAAGAAGAAAGTCTACATTTATTTTGGCAAAATTATCTTTAAAAAAAATAGCATATTTACACAACCTGTTGAAATTCGAGGAAAAGTAACCAGATATCTTTCGCTAGAAAATATCCGGGAAAATTTTCAACCATGAAAATTCTGATAAACTAGCTCTTTATTAAGTTTAATCATGTTTGAGGTGGTCATCATTCATTTATGAAGGAGACATCGCATTGGGTGGAGTGGAGTTGGTCAATGCTTTGTCAGAAATATTATCCATCAAGAGATAAAAGCAGTGGTCTCAAGACTCAACAGACATTCGGAAGAATAACAAGTCCACTTACCCTTTTCGGAATGGTTCATCGGATCATCGAAAGGTTGTCCATCAGGATATAAAAGAATGTCACAGGATTCAGTAGATATTAAACTGAATTAAAGATTGTACCCCTTTTAGATGGATAATTATTTATCACGCTGACGGAGGCTGCGAGTACATGTTGAAGAATACAATTACCAGACACTTGACATGAAGCGGCATCTTTGGCGACCGGTGAAGCTCATCTCAAAGCACTCTGAAATTGGAATGCTAAGAGAGGGGAAAAAAATGGTTTAAAAATTTAGTTCTTACTGATTCTCGGCCGATGTGGCGAATGTTTTCATCGCGGGAATGTCTCGGTATTTTTTCTGAGGATTATTTTTGTGAGCAATTTCATTTTACCTGGCCTATTTTTGCCCATTTTAAATTTACAAACATTATCTTATTCTTTGAAAAGTCAATTAGAGATGCAAAATACAATTAAAACGGAAACCATGACGAAATCACCCGTGCCGACAATCAGGTGCAAGGTGGCTGTGTCAGACAAGAAATTTCAACGTTGTGCGCCTTAAAGAGGAGAACTGTAAAAATTTTAAATGGTAACTTGGCGACCCGACTTCACAAATACCGCGTATTTTGGTTTTATTTACCAGAGAGTAATTTTACCAGGATTTTTTTCTCCGTGTGAAAATGGTGTTATTTCCATCTGTGCAGGAGAAATTGGGATTCCGCACCACAGAGGCACGATCGACGAAAGTAGAATCTTATCAGCCACCCAGCTATTAGAATTAGGTATTGAACAGCGGTCCAAGCCATAGTAAGTTGAGACTTTGCCAACTATTTCTGCTCCGTGGCCTGAAAATAAAATACACAATGAAAAATCTATAATGTTCTGGGGGAAAATATATATTCTTATTAACTTATATATTCTTATTATTCTTATATATATTCTTATTTGTATAACGGCATTGTCGTTATTCAGAGTTTATGTAGGTATAACCACCAAATTTTGCTGTTTCCGGAAATAATTTTCAAAAGTGAATGCGAAATAACGATTAAATTACAATTGTAGGTACATACATACTTCTTTATTTATTTTGACAGCACTTATACTCTCCAACGTAAGATTTTTATGCATTAATACATTTGTTTAATTTATTAACGTATATTTTTGAAATCATTTCAAATTGAATTTTTAGAGCTAATAATGATTAAAATGACAGAAGCACTTAGTAAATGATTTTGTTAAAATAAAATAGGGTACAATAACATGGTATAATACTAATACACATCATTCGCTTAAAAATATATAAATAGGAAATAAGAATCGACACGTTTCAAATAACATGTAATTTTCTAATGATATTATTTTTTTTTCTATTCATTTAATCTTCAATGTTTGTTTTTTTTCATCCATTTATAATTATTATTATTATTTTACAAACTTACAAGTATACGCTTCTTGGTTGCTCGAGTTTGTCGTTTCTTAAATTAAAAAAATTTAATTATTACTTTTTTTTTAATGGCGGGCACTTGGAACTATTGTCCATTGGCCACAGAAAGTGCCAGAACTGCTAACTCTCTTTTCGTTACCCAGTGGGCACCTGTGGCTAAGCCACGGCGGTGGAGCAGCGTCACCCACGTCACACTACCACAACCCGTTTATAGGGCGGGTCACATTCATACAATTACACACAAAGGAGAAAGGACATAGAACACGGATAGAGAGAAAGAAACATTCATGCCCAGAGCGGGATTCGAACACGCAGCCACAGGCTCCGCAGTCAGGCACGCTATCCGCTCGGCCATCCGGCCGGCAAAAAGTTTAATTAAAAAAAATAGAAAAAAATATCTACTGTTTTCCAAAAGTTTTAGTTATTACTCAATATTCTGCCAATCTGAATAAAGTGAATTTTCTCTAATCAAAAACAGGTTTTGATGTTCGCTCAAGAACAAAAATGTTACATTTTTAACTTCTGTTAATGACTAAAAATTTTTATTATTTTTTTTAAAAAAGTAAATGTTTCCAAAATATTTTATTATTTTTTAAAACTACTGAAGAGAAATTCCCTGATTTGCTTGCTCACGCTAAAGATGGAACTAATTCATATATTTGTCACAAAAAAAAGAAATTCAGATATTTATCCACACCCAAAATAATTTGTAATTTTATGTGAATGCAAGCGAAACATTAAAATTTTTTTTTGTAAAAAAACTAATGAAACTTTTTTCCCTCCCGTGAAATAACTCTTAACTTTATTTGAATAATAATAAAGTGCGTAATAATATTTTCAAAATGCAATAAGGGAATTTTTTGAATCGCAAAACTATTAAGAGAAGGCATGCAAGTATAAATTCGCGGCATTTTTTTATACATTTTCTTTAAATTTTCCTTAGATTTAGTATGCATATTTTTTCTTCTGAAAAGAACTTTAATCACTAGCTTGAATTTACTGATAAGAATAAAAATAAAACAGGTGATTTAATTAAGCACAATTGCCTCAGATAATCTTGTATAATTTTTAATTTGAATTTCAAGCTGAATCAAACAAAAATAAACCAAGGTCTTATGTAAAATTAACGGTTTATAAGTTTATTCGGTTATAACGGATTTATTCGCTAAAAGCACCAAAAAAAACGTATGATAGCATTGCAAAAAATGTTAAAACATTACATTAACACGTTGGGCATGGCCTGACATCTTTGAATTCTCCAATTCATAACTTTTATATGACAGCGTGACTCAATTATGTGACACACTACAATGTTAAACTTATAGATACAGTTCAGTCACATTAATATGACCTTCTGTCATAAGCCAAAATAACCATGTTTCGCAAAGTTGATAGACGCTGCTGGGATTAAAGGTGTTCTGGGATGTTGAGTTACACCAACTCCAGACCAGCTGCGCCAGGTTACGAAGGCTGATAATCCGTGGTGCAAAAATATTTCCCAGTCCATAATACTCCTTCCTCCAGTTTCAACCCTTCAAAAAAATTTTACATGGTATTTGTTTTCAGATCTTTCAAGCCATATGCTCCAACGATTCACGATTATCTGTCTGATGGAACATCGGTGAAAAAGTTACCTGTAGTCCCTCAGTGGATATTCAGTTGCAGTAATGGCGTGCAAATTTCAACCTTTGTCTCAAATTTGAGAGATAAAGGTACAAAAAGATGGCAACACAGCAATTACAAAGGAGACCAATATACACGGATTCGGTCCCTGGGACCCGACAAGATCGATGCATGAGTCTTTTAACCGCACGCGCAAGGTGCCAAACACCACACCTTTTCATCATGCTGGTCAACATGAAATCCGCACCCGGCTTGCACCGAATACAGTGCTGACGTAAAATATCCTCAGTGATAGACGGATCATGGGCTAGAGTCCCCTTGTCATTGGGCTAACCATGAAAGGTATTCGTGGTTTTCCTCTCCATGTAATGCAAATGCGGGTTAGTTCAATCAAAAAGTCCTCCATTTTCTTCCAATCCTTTATCCAGGAGCTCTCCTGTCTTCTTGATTTGGTTCAAAATTGCAATGCTAAGTAGTTGAACATTTGTCATCGTAAACCCAAAATTTGATCAGCTGTTCAACGACGGTTATAAAATAAAATATTTTTAAGTAGCATAATTTTGTATTAAATATAGGTATTTGGTAACTTTGAGCTTTTAATAACTTTGATAACCATTGTAGTTATCAGACATACTTGGTATATCATGCTTATTAAACTGGGCCAAGCAATAAAAGATATCTCTACAAATTATTTCCTTTTCTTAAAAGTTTCAAGTTTAATAAATTATTTCAATTTCTTTACTCTGAAAGTATATTTTCATTGAATTTATTTATCTATTTAATTATAGCACAATATTTTACATGACTCTAATAATAAAATATTGGTTCATTAATTGAATATTTGAAATTTTGAACTGCTTCTTGCAAAAACAACTGAAAGCCTTATGCATGGATTTTAAAAAAAAATATGGAGGTAGAAGTTGCTTAAGAGTAAAGTGAGTTTGTGTTAAGAAATATTTCAAAAAAAACATGTGTGGATCAAAAGTATTCAAGAAAATAAAATATGCTCACAATAAAGTTCAAGAAAGTAAAAAGTTCTTATTCAGTCTTGCTATTGTCAAGCAGAGTGAATAATTTTAATTGGTACCGCCATCTTTCGATACGAAAACACTCGTTTTTAGTTATTAAAAATAATACGTAAAATAATATTCTTTTTTAAGGAAAAAATCATTTTAATTAATACCGTTACAAGAATCAAATGATATATTTTTATTTTATAAACTCTATTTCTTAGAATAATTCTTTTTTTTTCTTTCTCTTCTTAAGCGCCAATTCATTTTTTTAAATAAATGAAATGGTGATTAGAGTTCATTGAAAAAGTTGATTGTGAAACAGTTTTCTTATTACATTATAATCAATTTAATGATTTAGATTTTATAAAAGGACTATATAAAAATACTAACAAATAATATGTTCAAGCAAGATTAGCCTAATATTGTTTTAAAATAGAAAATATCCTAGAAAAATTAATTACCTCTATCTTGGTTATTATTGATATAACTTTACATTTTATTTTACTTCATTATTTTGAAATTGTGTATTGATTTAAAGATTGATAAACTAATTCAGATTTCACTTATGCTTAGAGTCCTGTGGTGGAAAGTTAAAACTTAGCTTCGTCGAAATTGGATTTATTCCCACGATTCCAACAATGTGTTGCACATTGTTGAAATATTATGTATAAATTCAATTTCGACAACGCCAAAATTATTTCCACTACGGATGGCTCACCTTGAGGCCCTGGAATCTTGTTTTATTCATATGAATGCTGATTCTTTTGTTAACGACATTAGTTTCGCACTATCTCACCATTACGCGTGGAAATGCATTTTAACCAGATTCGCCCCTCTCTGTTACTGTGGTTTTTCTAGTTTTGCATCTTATTTTTATTTTTTCCTTATTCTTTTTGGAAACTTAACGTTTTATTTTTCAAATCATTTTTGTTTTTTTCTTATTCTTCTCTTGAGAATGGGTGCCTGTTTTTAAGCTTTCGAAACATTTCGATCGCTTTTCCCATCTTTTTTTTTTTATTCTTGACGATAAGTTTTTAATCGAGTAATGTATTACCGATTCAGTTTCTTGGGATTATTTATTTATTTATTAAAATATGGAAAAATACTTAATTTTATCATCATACCTCAGCATGGCACAAAATCAGTTATTGGGTCAAATTTACTTTCCAGTTATTAATTATTTTTAGTTTTATCCAGTTATTACCATTTATTAGGTTGAATCTACTAAATTTATTGTAATAAAGACTATAACTTGAAAACCAGAATTTTCATTAAACCATTACCACATGAATGGGAAAATTTTCAAATCAATAGTATAAATACTATATTTCTGTTTTTAAAAACCAATTAATTTATTTTTACTGGAAATGGCAATATTAAACAGTGAGATTCGGAGCTATAAAAATAAATAAATAAAACTTGTAACAAGCGATTCGACTTTTCTCCTGCGAAAGAAAAATGAACAAAAACTTAGATTGGCCGAAGAGTGCATAAATTGTGAGATGTTCTTTCTTGATTTCATGTATTTACACTAAATCGAATGAGAATAGAACCAAGTTGCCTGATTTAATAGTTTAGCAGGTTTCGTGAGTACTAAGTACACTTTTTGACCTATACCAATTTATGCAACTGTTCTCTACATAAATGAAGTATTGCTTCCAATGCTTATTGCTTTCATGCGTAAAATATAAAATTTTTGACATACTATCAAAAGATTGTAATCTAAACTATTAGATGTATTAAATCAATTCAGATTTTTTTTCAATTTTGTTTTAAAAAATTAATGCATGAGTAGTACGCGTATCATAACAATGTCTTAAATTCTATGTCATATAATTGTCACGTAATATTTTTGTCCTATAATTGTCATAAAATGCAATTTAAGTTATATTTCTGTTGAGTTTACATTAACTGAAACTACTATCAATACATCACCTTCAGGAAATGCTATTTTTTTAAAGCAAAATATTATTTTTCAAATGCAAGGAGATTGATTTTGATGGCATAAATGTCATAATTACAGTTTAATACTGTAAAATTGAAAACATTCATTATTGAAACATTAAAATGTAATTAAAAATTACATGACTTCCTTCAGGACAAATTTATTATGATATACAATATGCAAATTGAATTTCAATTAGAGAAAAAGAATATTTTATTAAGAAAACTCTTTTTATCTTCCCTATTATTTTTGCTATTGGCTTTAATTGTGTTTTGTATTTTAAATTACACAAGAATGACACAATAAGAATAACCCTAGAGTAACACAAGAATCAATAAAAATAATCAATACAATATACCATTTAGTTTTAAATGTAACATTTAGACATAATAAATTAACATTCTTATTTTTTTAATTGAAAGCATGAAACAGTAGCATATCTCTTTCTCTTCTTCATTAGATAGAAATGACAGGGATCTACAAAATAGCTTAAATAGAAGAAAAAAAATCACTATGAAGATTAAACGTTACCAAAACGTTAATATTATAATAACAGAGATTAAATACTATTAATTTAAAATCGGATAAAAATGCAGGTATCTCTCCAAGCAAAAAACAAATCAGACAGATATTTTAATTACAGTTTTAGGAATATTCTACACACTACACAAATATGAAAGGTATAATTAGTTTTATAATTTTTATGATTGGATTGAAATTCATTTGTTTTATAAAACATAAATTGTATTTCTACGACAATTTTTACTCTATTGAAAATAAAACTACATTAAAAAGTTCACAAGGTAAACTTACATGCTTATTCCCATTCTAGAAAAGTAAAATATCCATATGTTAAATGCATGCCAACTTTCAATATAGTAATAGACAAAATATTAAAATCATAATACACCAAAACAAAGAGGGATTGAATATAGAAACAGATTATAAAATAAAAAAAGAGAAGGATTATGGAATATAGGGAAGCTGGGGTTGTGGAATTTGTACTTTCAAAAATTACTTTTTATATATTATATTTCTACCTCGTTTTGAACTTGTAAATAATTGCCGTAAAATGGGGAACTTTGTAACAGGCAAGGTAAATATCTGTTTTAGAACCGCACGGTCTTAGAGTTTTTAAATTTCTGAGCTCTTCAAAAATTACATGAATTTTTAGGGGAGAATTAAATAATTACTACACAAATAAAGAAATTTTCCAAATAATCGAACGCATTTGACAATCAACAGAAATAGAAGTTAAAAAGAAATATTAAAATTTTATAATAAAGAAATGAAATCTCTATTTTATATTTTATTTATTAGAACAAACGCAACAAAGTTTAACGAGTTTTTGGTGACTATATTAATGTGAAGTTTCTCTTCTGAAGAAATCATTATCTATATAAAAATAAAATTATTTCTATCAAAAGTAATCAAAGTTTCAATTTTACAAATTATAAATGTTTTTAATTTTACTGGTTTCGAATGAATAAATAAAAGAAAAAAATAACTAGAAAATAATTTGCTGTACTTAACCACCACTAAAATGATGTGCAGATTGCTGGTGTAGTACAACAACTGCATTGAGTTTGCCATCTTGTCGTAGGAAAGAATTTTTAATACTCGAATTTAAAATTAAATTTTATTTTTACACTTCAACCCTGTTTTACTTTATCAAGGAAATATTTTGTACAATAATTTTCTCCATCATAATTTCATCGTCATAAAATGCAAACGATTTGATTAATTTAAGTATGAGCAGCTCTTAATTATAGAAAAAAATTTCAGATCAGAGAAGCAGTTGCTGATATTTCGGGCAACTTCCATTCCTATATTATATTACACGAGCATTTTCGAAAAATCTTTTATGGAAGTTTGCACTTACGGACACGATTACGCTTACGATTGACGGACAGGTTTCAATGCCGATAATTTTCATTGTGTGATTACCCTATAAAAACTATATCAAATAGTTTTCATGTGATCAATTGTTCAAATAGTTCCTTGAGCTAGATCAAGGCGACATAGGAACTTCTGGATCTAGCATTGAAACAACGTAGAATTCTTAAAGTTTTTTTGATGGAACTAACCCACATTTTGGCTACGAAAGGAGCAAAACCTCGAGATTATTCCAATAAAAACGAAATATTTACCAATGATTCGTTACTTTAGCACTGTGGTCGGTGTGATCAGGGAACATAATTCGTACCAACCAGCCAACGTTGGGAACTGAATTCATTCACCTTTTTGAGAGGAGAGTGCTTTAATTTTTGAGCCCACCGTGGCTTCGTAGAAATCGTTGGGGGTTTGTGAGCGCTAACGAGTAATAAATGGAGACCACTAATAGTTTATTTAAAAACTAAAATGAACAAATCATTTGCCTTGGATTTTTTTTTTCATGATCACTCCGAAGTTAAGCGAAAAATTTCAATGAATGAAATATTTTAAGCAGAATTTTATACAAATGAATCAAATACTATGGGACGATAATAACATGTTTGTTTTGATGAGAACTGAGTTTAAAACCAACTTTTAATTTTCTTTTTTTTCTTTCTTTCAGAACTAAAATCCCAATCTTCAAGATTTTTTCTTCAACAATTGCCTTTTTTAATAATGATGATGATGAAGTTAATATTTTTAAGGAATAATTTCTAAATTGTATTATTAATTACTTATTTAATTTTAAAATTGTTTCTGATTGACAGGTACAAACTTGTCTGTTATGGAAATCAACGCTTATCACACTGCTACCACCATGATTTAATTCCAAAATTTTAGAGCTACATGAAGAAAAAACGTTCTGGTGTAATTATCGTTCTGTATGAATAATAATTTTAATTTGTTTATGCTTAAAACGGATCATTGAAGATGCCGTTATTTTTGTAACACAACAAATTTAATAAAGTTAATATATATATATATATATATATATATAGATAGATAGAAGATAGATAGATAGATAGAAAAAAAAACCTAGATAGCATTGTTTTAAACGTAATAGGTAGAATTAAATAGCTTTATATTTTATACATAAAACCTAAATAGCTTCTGAAATATTTGTCACTCGATTCAGCGTAAAATAAAAGAATATCGGAATAATATTCTAGAATATTCTAGATCATTTGAATTAATCCTTTTCTTACCCATTATATTTTTTAGAAATGGAGTTTAAAATACTTCAACGTCTTGAAATCGTTTTCATGTAAAGTGCTAACAATGATAGTCATTTTTATTCTATGCAGCTCGACTAATACGCAAGTATTGTTCAGAACTTTTGTATTGTAACATTTTGTATTGTAGACATTAAAGTGCACAAAATTATATTTGGTGCTTAAAATTGATATTTTGAACCCCCTTTATATACAGCTAAATCTTCAAATTATTATATCGACTTTAGCCAATTGGTAAGGTATGTGCCCAACTACAGTACCGAATATGCACGAACAAAAAATGCATCCTGATACAAAGACAGGGAAAAAATATTGTGTTGAAGTGCCAATTTTTTTGGTATCACTTTCAAGCTGCTAGTAAATAGACTGGCTAATTATCTTCGTTAATGAGAAAATTTTTGTATTTTAATTAACGTAAAAATTATTTAAAATATCTCAACAAAATTCTAGAGAAAAAAATTGAAGGATATAGAAATGCATGGTTAGTTGTGCTTAATGTGTAAAAAGAAGTTTAGTTCGCAAAGTTGGAAAAATTAATAAAAAAGGTTCTCAAACTGTTGATTGCTGCTGTTTGAGAACAAAATTATCAGAACACAGTGCAATTATTTCGGTTGGATTGTCTGGCACGCACGAGAAAACATTATAGTTTTTTAGTCAGTAGTGATGAGCTTTGTTAGTAGGTTTCTCAGTGAAAAAGCCTGTTTCCATAGCAGAACACAGCAGATCGTGCATTTATACATATTTTATTTTACGTTTAATTGGTCTTTTTCAAATCATTTGTCATTTTTTGAGATATCTAATTTAAAAATTAAGTAAGAGAAAACGTCTTAACTTACCCAATCCTAATGTATCTTTCGGTCTCAAATCTCTTGGCATCTTCTATAAAGGAATGAAAACATAATTTACAAACAGAACTGGTTAATAATGAAATCTTTTTTTCTTTTTCTTAAAAATGCGCTCTTGCTTACTTCATTTATTTATAGTTATCTATAAAATAAAGAGTTTGTGCATGTATCTGCTTGTCTATCTTGTAATTCTAAAGCCGTTTGTTCCATCTTCCTAAAATTACGACTGTAAATGAAAATAAAAATGTTGCCCAGGATCCTAACTATCGCTCAAAATTTTCAATTGAACCGTTTGGGTCTTTAAAAAAATGGAATTTCCTTGCTGGTTCTGAATTAACCATTATTATAAATTATACTGTGGACGTTTAATCTTTTTCAAAACGATAATAACATTGATGTTTTTTGGTGTATATATATATATATATACCGTAAACCGGGGCGAGTCTACCCATTTTTNTATATATATACTCATTCATTCATTTATCATATCTAAAACTTAATATCCCATCATTTTTAAGAATTCTTTGACTAACTACAAGCATTATAAACAAGTGTTTTCTTTATGTTTATGTGCATAGTTTAAGTTTAATACCAATTCATTATTCATGAAATAAACTTGAATTATCTATTACTCTTACAAAATGTTTTGCTAAGTTACATATTAGCATTAACCAAATTAAAAACATCAGATATCGGAAGAAGTTTTAATTGATATAGAATAATATTCTGCTGAAAATTAAAATATATTCTGTAAAATTTTACAAAAATTAGCCACGTAGTTTTAATACAAAGAGCTTAGATAAAATTATTGCAAAAAGTATTCTTTTAAAAGCACATTTATATGTACAGATTTATGAAAAATTTATTGAAAACACTTACCTGGGGTTTTAGTTTTCGCTGATTTGAGTCACTTTTTGCAGGCATTTTTATTTTTTTTAATTGTATATTACTTTACGTTAATTTGGAAAGTTTGACTTTCTCACTAAGAACCTGAAAATATACAATAAGGGTAATCATTATAATGCTTATCATCTCCTTCTATTACAGCGGAAGTTGTAGTGCTAATATGTCACAATTATCAACATTTTTTCAGATATTTTCACTTGTTAATAAATAATAATATTTCATCTATCAGCGTAAATACATAGCTTCCAACCTCAGCGTAAAATTTAAAGAAAATGCTTTTGTTAGTGGCTGTAATTGTAATGCATTAATATTTAAGTATTTTAGATTGAAGGGAGTTTTGTCCATCACCACATATAAGTAATTCAAATGTCAAATAGATCAATAATTAGTGCACAGATATTAATGACATAAAAAAAAATACTTAAAACTGCCCATAAAAATGCCCATACCTCTAAAACATATGAAAATACCCTTAAAATAAAGTAAAAAAATACCATTGCAATTCAAAATTTGATTTAGAATTTCATTAAAATTATCATTGATGTAATTTTACGGTAGGGTGGATTCATCAGGCACAATATAATTAGTGGGTCTTTCTTAATATTGACTCAATTTAGAATTAAACAGCTTTTCAGGAAGAATATTTCTAAACTGTAAAGTAATTCTTAAAATGACAATTTTTTAATTGATTATTTAATTGTATTGCGATATGTTGAACATACTTTTGTGCAAGCATTTTTATGAATGAGCTGTCTTCATAAAATATGTTAAAAATAATTCGTTTTTAATGAGAACCTTCAATAAATTAATGAAATAAATGGAGTATATCTTATCAAAAGTATTAAAATAAAAATATTTAAAAAAAATATCTTTCGGTGCTCTTCAAACGATTTTTACTCTGCAAAGAGGGCGGTTAACTGAAAATGGTTAAACTGAAATGGTAAGTTCCCCTGTCAGGTATACAATAATAGGAAATTTCTACTTTTTTTGAATAACTTTATTAAATTATAATTAGCTTATATTGAATTTCATATGAAACTATTTACAATGAAATAATACAATCATACAATAAATCCAAAATAAGTATTTATAGAAGCAAGGAAATTTGCATTTCGCCGAATTGTTTATAAAATGCCTTTAGATATTTTATATTAGGCGAGTTTTCATAGAAAGCATTAGTTATGTTCTGAAAAGAAAGTTTTTGATCAGTGCATGCAAAAAACCGACCACCCTGAATAACTTTTGATCTAATGATTGGATTTTAAGGACTCAATCTTAATGGTTTGAGGGGGTGAAATCAAGTATGTTAATTAATAAGTGCAGACAATATTTTAGGTTACGAAATTAGATACAAAAACGTAAGTTCTCTAAATAAATATACCTATTTTTGAGGTATATTATGAGGTATATTATACCTATGAGTATACCTATGATGTACCTATGAGGTATATTATAAATATACCTCAAAATATCAGGGGTAGCCTCAATCTGGAAAATATAGTACCAATAGTTTGGTCAGGAGAGCGCTCCAAAGTTAGGACCTCTTAATGCTAATTTTACTTTTCGCATATTTTGCTATATCTCCAAACAAATTTAAGCTAATTGAATAATTTTAGCAAATATTTATTATTTATTATTACTTTAATTTACAATGATTGAAAACATTTTAAAATACTATTAGGTATATAATTTTTTGCAACGTTTTAAAGAATATAATTTTACTAGGAAAATACAATATTTGAGGAAAATAGTTAATGAGAAATAAAATTTTAAATATCTGACTTTCAATAAATTTAATTTTGCAGGAGCTATTCCGC
Organism: Parasteatoda tepidariorum; assembly: GCF_043381705.1. Lineage (NCBI taxonomy): Eukaryota > Metazoa > Arthropoda > Arachnida > Araneae > Theridiidae > Parasteatoda > Parasteatoda tepidariorum. Next base: position 99,429,118 of record NC_092204.1, on the reverse strand, counting down.
CAATTTTGTTCAAATTTTGTATTTTACCATGTAAAACTATATTCCTTGAAATGATGCAAAAAATTTAGTGCTGCAGAATAAAAAAAAATTTCGACCATCATTAAATAAAATAAAAATAATAATAAATATTTAATTGAAATAATTTTTTGGATAATTAATAAATATTTAATAATAAATAATAAATTTTAATAAATGTTTAATTTTATAATTGCGTGAAAATTTTTTCAATTCGCTTAAAAAGTTATCGAGATATGGCGAATAAGCAAAATGTTAAATTAACATTAATCTTTACTAATTTTGCATCATTTTTCTGAACAAAATATTGAGACCATATTTCCCAGATTGTGGCTGCCCCCCTTATCATGGGGTCAGAAATTGGAATAGATCGAAAAAAAGGTATGTTTATTCAGATAAATTAAGTTCTTGCGTCTGATTTCATAATTTAAAATATCTTCTGGACTTATTAAATAGCATATTTGATGTCCCCCCTTCGAACCAATAAGATTAGTCCAGAACGTGAAGATCCGATCATTCGATTAAAAGTTATTCAGAGTGCATCACAGTTCAGAGTTCAAAAGTTTACGCAGTGTACATCACAGTTCAGCATCACGCATTTTTAATGGTATGCTAATATTGTATATGAAGTTAATATACTCTCTCCGGTTGAAGTTTAAGAATTTTTCATCGCATTTGTTTTAAATTTAACTTTTTTTCACTAAATTTTTCACATAAAAAAATGAATCTAATTGGTTTTAAATCTAAACTTTTTTCATGACTAGTAATCAAGTAAATAGATTTCGATTATACTTTTATGAGAATAGAATAATTCAAAACATAAATTATATAAACAATTCTAAAATTTTTACGGCATCAGAGTTGCTTTATGATGTTTTCATAGTATTCGAAAAATATCGACGTTTGAGTTTTATAAATTATAATGGATTATATGAAGAACCAATTTTCAGAGAAAATTTTATTTTCTTTAGGATTCTTCACAATATAAAATCATTCTGCCTTCTCTGTTCCAGGTCATTGTTTCTTTTTTGCTTTCCAATATTGTTTTTTCTTTAGAACAATCAAAACGAAAACGTCTTTCTGAAATTTTGATAAAATTTTCTTACTCATAGGAACAATGTGTCTCATATTTAAGTCTTTGACATAATAGAACTAAAATAACATGTCTACAAACATTATGTTTCAGAATTCATAAAAGTTCGTTTTTATGGACTATACGTCAAAAACTATTTTCTCTTGCTGAATCCGTTGATGTTCCTGCTCTCATAACTTTATCCTTTATCACTAAAATTTCAGTTTTTCTAAGAAAACACAAAGAAAATCCGAATGTTATCAATTTATTTTAAATAGTTCACCTACATTCTTTTGAAATTAAATTTCTGCCAACAATATCCACATTGTTTTCAACTGTCACTTTATATGAGATAAAAAGATAATGATAGAAAACAGAGGCTCCCAATTTCTTTTGACAATGGGACCTTAAATAAACCCTAAATTCATTTGACACATTTCGCTCTCTATAAATTTTTTAAGATATCGAAAATTCATCAAAAAGTTATATTAAAATTACTGATCTGCTGACTAAACTATTGGCACTATATTTTTAAATTGCACCCCTTTCTTCCATTGAAATAGGAAATTAGTATGATTGCAGCTGCCATTATATCCCTAGTCTCCTTGAACAAGGTTGTAATGTGTGCAATATAAAAGGACCACTCTTAATAACTTATCTAATAATCAGATTTTCACTCTCTACGAATCGATCTTATTGGTCTTTAAATTGCATAATGATTAATGCAATTTAAATTGAATTGCTTAATGCAAATAATATTATAAGTTGCGAAATCGGACAAAAAAACTACTTTCTCTGAATAAACATACCTTTTTTAGGACGGAATCGTATTTCTGACCCCTATAATAAAGGGAGTTGGTCAATCTAGAAAATATTGCTTTAATAGTTTGTTCAAAAGAATGGTGCAAAGTTTGGAAACATTAATATTAATTTTAAATTTTGCGTATTTGCTATATCTCGAGAAATTTTTAAGCGTGTTGAAAAGTTTTTGTACGGAATTATTATACTCGTCTATCCAAAGAATATTCTTTTCAAAGAATAACTTTTAGTATATTGTCATGCTGAAATATGTACACATATTTCCAAACATTTAAAAACTAAATTATTATTTTATTTAATCCTTTTCATTGTAAATAAAGATCATTAATATAATCGGAAATTTTTTTTATTCCATAACCTTGAAATGAGTGCAGAATAAAATCCATTTTTAGAAATTTCTTATACACCTGCCCAAAATATTAGTATAGAATTTGAAAAACGTTATATATTTGCTAATGTATTGAATTCATTATATTCTTTATTTCTCACGCTTTCTTTTTCGCTAACAAATTTGATAGTGTAAGGCTAAGAAAGAAACCTTGGCAATAGATTAAATCAATTAATAGATAATAAATGGATTCCTTAAAGTTCCCTAACTTTCCAAACTATGCTAACGTACACATGACACACACATTTTTGATTTCTGCGTAGACGGAGATGTCCTGTTTTGTTTGCCCCTGTAGCCACATCCTCCGAGCCAGCTTCTTCATTTTTCTATACTTAATAATTCATATGTACAATAAAAATGATGAATATTTTTTTTTTACTTTGGAGCTCGATATAAATTTCTTAAATAAAACATTTTCTTATTATTTACAGTAATCTGATTCTTCATTAAAGCAGCTTATGACGTTTAATATATACATCCCTCCAGAATAAAATGTGGCAATTAGAAATGCACCAATAAAGATGATTTCTCAACTAGTGTTAATCATCATTTTCTATATACATATTCTACCAATATTGCCTTTATTCGAACTAGATAAAACTAATAGTGATCACCTGACTTCTTCAACGGAATATTCACACAATCACTAACTTCTTCTACAAAATATTACAATCAACATATTTCCCTAATATATACATTCATTATTTTCTTTTTATTTAATAACAGTCGAAATTATTTTAAAATCTAATGTATACAATTTCTGATATAATTTAAAGGAACGTAATTATGCAAAACAAAATGCCAAATTTCATCGAAATATGTTACACAATTCCTGAAAATTAGACTTGTTAGTTTCCAACTTTTTCAAAATTCAGTTTTTGATTAACAATCCAATCAATTTAATTCAAATTTTGTTATTGCATTCTTTAATATTATGTCTAAAATTTTTATCCAATATTGTTAGACAAAATAATAAAGATAACAAACACATACAAAAAGTTATTTTTTGAAATTATCGTTGGATAAATAAATTTTATATTTGTGTACAAAAATTTCTCGATACATGGTAAAGTGCACAAAAAGTTGAATTAAAATAAGGGATTCAAACTTAATAATATATTGGGCCTGGGGCCATATTTCCCAGATTGTTCCTGTACCCTATATTTTAGGCTAACAAAACACGAATCCATCAGGAATAAATATGTTTTTTCAGAGAAAGTATGTTTTCGTCTGATTTCGTAACCTAAAATATCTTTTACTCTAATTTATTAGCACATTAGTAGGTTAAATATGGTGATTCTGCCTCACTGGGTGAAAAATACTGCAACCTGCATGAGTGTATAACTGGAGATAATTCAACATCTCGCCACTCTTCCTTTCTTGATTTTTATCAGAAACTTGATATTCAATAGCAATTCAAAAATTCATCGCTTAAAGCAATATGAATTTTTTTTTTTTTTTTTGATCTTTGAATAATCTTTCACCACGTTTAAAAAACTTTGATAAATTAGAGTATTCAAATTAGAGTAATTTCTGTTTACGTTTCATTAATATTATTATTTTTTCTAAATACTATTCTGTCATTTTCTACTTAAATTTTTATATCTCTAATTTCTGCTTTTGCAACATGATTTAAAATTATTTTTTCATTTTATCATTTTCATAAATTTGAATGTTATTATATACTGTCGAAAATTCTTTTTCAGAAAACCCTTCACTCCATCCCACAAACCATATTTTACACTTTATGTGACTCAATTATATACAACATCATGATTTTATAATATTTATTTGGATATATCTAACTCACATTATTTCAGTTCGATATATTTAAAAATTTTCACTAAAATATTTTACAATTTATAATATTTAAATATTACGTGTTTAGAGCAAACATTATTTGGTACTTGTTGCTTAAACTCACACTATAATTTAAATTTCTTCATTATGAAAAATGGATATTTTTTTTCAGTTTTAACAGAAACTTCTTTATTTTCGCATTTTTTTTCCATAATGAATCAGAAGTTTTTGTTCATATCCAAAATGTTTTTATGTTATGCAAGTTTTAGGCTTAAGACATTTTGAAATAATTAAACATCAATAATCTTATCTTAGATTCGAAGTCTATATTAATCCTACACTTAAGAGTAGAGATACATGTTTGGAACTTTTCATTTTATAAATATTTTTAAAGCAAAGAAACGCATGTCTGATTATTTTGTTTATGAGGAAATAGTTTATGACATTTTCCGTTGAAGTTTATTCCTCAAAGCAATAAACTTTATAGTTTTTAGTCAGAGAAACTAAGAAATACACGTTTTTCAAAGTACAATTTCTTCTCTGTAGGAGTTTTTTAATTCAATTAATATTAACATTTATTTTATGTTTCTACAGTTTAATAGCTTTTTAATAAAACAGCTATTTTAACAGCAGAAAATGATTTGCATATGCAATATGATTTAAGACGATGTATACATTTTTTTTCAAAAATAAAATTCAAATTTGTTTAATGAATGTAAAAAGTTACCTCAACAGCAGAAAAATTCAGACAACAACAAAATATACCACAAAACATTATTGAAAAAAAGAATTTTAAAATAGCGATAATATACCTTATTATTGATATTATTATTATATTACTATTATCGTTTTTACAAACTATTTATATAAATTTTTACAACGTTATTAACGGTAAATAAGTTAAAATTTATCTGCTGATAAATGTAATGACAAATTAATGTTCTTAAAATTAAAAACATTAGAGCTGAACAGATAATTTTGTAGAAAAAGAAGGGAATAAACTGCAATGAAGCATCATGCAAGATGATTTAAAATTATGTATGCATTTATTTTGAAAAATAAATTTAAAATAAATTTTTTGAACGTAAAATGTTACCTTAACAGCGTCAAATTTCAAAGCAGTCGAATCGAAGAATCAGAGCACTTCTGTGCTAAAACTATAAACTTTGATGGCGATGGTTGATCTGTAACAAATATTAGCGCCATCTATATGTCATTAAAGTAAAATATCTCTTGGAAAAAAATTCTCAAATTTTTAATACGAACTATAATATCTATATATGCAAAATATCATCATCATCATTGTTTTAAAAAACATAAAAATCTTCACTCTTTGTTAAATTAAATTGTTTTTAAAAAATTAAAGCAATTTCTCCGATGAGTTGAAAAATTTCTTATTGAAAATCTCATTAATTTTAACTTAAATAAAAGAGAATTTAAAATGTTGTTTTAAATGGTTCAAAAGTATTCGATATATTTTTAGGGGATAACTTTAATGTGACGGTATTTATAAATTGCTACTTAATAGAAATATAAAATTAAGATAATAATTAATTGAATTTAACTTATGATCCTTATTTTGCATTTTATTACGATGCTTTTACTAAAGCTCCTTCCTATCTAAGAGGGTGAAATATTGAAATCAAAATTCAGGCCAATTTCTGACTCGTGTGTTACAATTTGTAAAGTTTTTTTTATTCAAGAAAAATTCTGCATGCAGAATTTTTCACCGCATTATCAACAAAAATCCTGTTGTTTTCATCGATTTTCAGACGAGTGAGTTTGCTTAAACTCTTAAATAAAACTCCATGCAGAAAAAAACTGGAAGGAACTCTACGTAGTTTTTATAATTTCTCAACAGCTGCCAGTAAAATTTAAATCACAATATTATCGTCGTGAGTAGAAATTATCGTGAAACGAAATTTCGATCACTTTCTCACATATTAAGTGCATAAATTTCAATATGTGTCTGTTGTCGAAACAAACACTTTCACTGACACACAAGGGTTGGAATTCAGTAAAAGCTGGTTACTATATAACATTAATGTTATATAGTAAACAAAATTATGAAGAATTATATAAAATAATTGTGTTTTCATTATTGTTAATTATTTTTGATTTCTTTACGTTGGTCCTGTAAATTGAAATTTGATTTCTGAACTTGAATTGTAATTTGCAAAATTGAGTATTTATATAATTTTACTAATTCATTGTGATCTTCAAAAAGAAGAAGAGACCCCGTTCTTCCTTTCGCTGATTGCAAAGAAACTAAATAACGATCAATGCAAAAACAGGGGAAACAAAAAAATAGCTATCTAAAGTTTTCTAGATTAATTTTTATAAAAAGGTAAAAAAATGTAGGTTTAGTGTTTTTTTTAAAATTTTTAATGCTATAATGATTTAAAAAAATATGCACGATTATTTTTAAATTTTTAGTGAGGATAAAAATATATAAAGTAAATATAATCAATTTCTTTTTTTTTCTTAGAGTTTCTGAATTTTAACATTTATAAGAACTTGTGATCTCTATATTAATAGCTGTTTAAATAAAAATGTATCAATTTGTCAGTCAATGGTAAAAAGCAATTCCAATGTAATGACAGCGGTATTCAGCTGTTATAAAAGAAATTTAATTATTATTTTAATAATTTTCTAAAAATTAGATCATCCTTGTTTCATATTTCGATATTTGAAGTTTAGTCTAATTTTGAAATTGCTCAAAAAATATTTTATACTACACAACATTGAATATTCGTTTAATGAAATTTCACCCTGTAGTAATCCGATTACTTCTCAACAGGAAAGAAAAAATATGTTAAAAGATTTCGAGTCCGTAGTAAAAGATCTTAGCTATTGAAAATGATTAAATTCATTGGCATATGGCTGGTATTTGTTTATATATATTTTGTGTAAATCTTTCTAATAACCAACTTTCTAATAAAGTATTCCCGTAAATATTAAAATTTATTGAAATAAAAATTTTCTTTAAAATTAGTCCATCGTCACTCTTCATAATGTCATAATACATTTCGGAGACATAATATACACAATATGAAAATATGTGTTGAAGGGATAGAGAAAGTTTTGTGGTGCCAACTTCGAGATTCGAACCCCTGTTCTGTCAGTCATAAGATTGCCAGATAAATCTTCTTGGTTATAACAGCTGTAAGGGACTAAGTGACTTCATTAGGTTCGACTGGTTGGTGCAATAAAATTCTGATTGTTTAATAGTATTAAGTGTTAATAAACAGTTTTTCTCACAGTTAACAGTTTGAATACCATCTTACTTAGGCTTATTTGACTGTTTAGCTTGAATATAGCATAACAACAATTAAATTATTATTTAAACGTCTTTTTCTAACAGAAAATTAATTTTCTAACAGAAAATTAGAAAATTTCTAACAGTGCACCATTTTGAATCTTGAGTTTCTATCACTAGACTCTCAATCAGTGATCTCTGCAACCCAGATATTGATAATTATTGGAAAATATAATTGAAGTATCAGTTTCGGACAGCTTTTTCCAGATTTGGAACCACTCTGTGTTGTTTTAAAAGTATTACTTTTATGAGCATTAAAATTATCAAAATAATGAAAGAAAAAATAGATAATTTTTAAAAAGTAGAAATTTAAAATGAATAAAGAAAAAGTAGAAAAAACATGTTTTATATTTTTATTTTTAATGAACACCAAAAAAATCATGTTTAATTCTTTAATCATCGTTACATTTAAAATTTGAAAGAAAAAACTTCTAAACCTAATTTTTTTTACATTTTCTCATTTTTATTTTATGATTTATGTTTTTTATTTCTCATTTTTTGTATAGATTATTCTTTAGTTTCTTCATAATCAGCGAAAGAAAAATCGATGATATTCTTTTCAAAAGTCATAATGAAGTTGCAAATTATATGAAATATTTAATTTTCCTTAAAGGTTTTAAACTATTGTAAGATAAAAATTATTTACACGATCAAAGTAGAAAAATGATTTTTAAACTTCTAAAAACATGAAAAATCAATAAATGATAATAGTGATTAGAATAATGTGTTAATGAATTATTTTACATAATTCTTCATTATATTTTTGACTAAAAACATTAATGATTAGTACTGTACTAGATGTGAGTGATTTAACGTCATGAGTTTTGGGTTCACCATTTTCCCGACTGATCATTTTACTAATAATTTATTTCACCGATGGGATCATTTCATGTGATTGATTTAAATTCAACGAGTCATTTTTTATGGTAAGCATAAATATTAGAGGTGCAGCGTAATAGAACGTTTCAGGTGGGAGAGAAGTTTTTTAAATACATTTCTTAGGGTTAACCGGAGAAACCAAAATTTGCATTTTGAAATATGTCTTATGTGAAAAGAAGAAAATTGATGTAAAAAAATTAAAATCGAAGAATATTTTCTAGTTGCACATCCTACTTAAAAGCTTTAAAAATTTCAATAATTAAAAAAAATTTCTTAATACCACTTAAAATTCTATAATCGACAGGCTGTAGTTTCTTATGCTAATCTTAAGGCTTGAAAAGAGAATTCAACTAAAATATCATTATTTGAAATTATACCTGTAGTATGATGTGTTTGAAAAACACAAAATAACTCAATTGTTTTCAAGTTCTTGGTTTTATACAGTCCTAAATTATCAGCATCCACATAATGAAGCAACGGAATTATTATTAAACAGGATTTTAAGAGTTAAGAAACAGGTTTAAGTGTTAAGAAATATTTCTCGTACTTTAGAAACTTTTTGATCTATAAAGTGCTGAATAGTTTAAAGATATTAACATTAACCTTAATGTCGGGTTGACCGTTGGAAGTTTTCGTAATTTTCTTCTCCGTGAAACGCAAATGCGGGTTAGTTGAATGAAAAAAATTTTCTACGAAGGCTAGTCTCTCCCAATGCCTGATCCTGAAATTCCCTTGTCTTCTGGGTTGGATTACAAAATTACAAGATGAGCATAGTTTTAAATTGGGTTGGATTTTCAACGATGGTTATAAAATAAAAATATATCAATAAGTATAATACAATAAAAAATTATGCCATAAAAATATTCCAGTTCATTAGGCAGCATCAATATTTATTTTCGATGCCAAGAAGTATCCTTACGAAAATTTTCCTTCATAAACGCCGATTGGTTTGTCTTCGAAATTCTCACACATTGATGAGCATTTCATATCATTCGCAATCATAGCTAACATTGAATTTTTTATTTGATCAAGAAAGACGGATCGTTCAATTACTTGATTCTTAATTTGAAGTAAAGCATCAATTATAGCGACATTTGCAATACTGGGAAATGATGTTTGTCACCACAATATTGAAACATGCCTGCATGAATCAGTTCAACTTGAATGTTTTTTTTCCTTTCAATTACTTAGTAGGATTTGAACTGATATTATGCATTATATTACCTTTTTAATTCTCTATTAGCTACAGTTTGACGTCCAGAAACGAAGGATAGTTCAGAGCAGTTGATTGAAAAGCAGCTGAATGAAGTGAAGTAGCTCTCATTTTAAGCAAATAGTCTTTGTCATCATCTGTCTTTTTGACGATTGCACAAAGTTTTGATTTTAGAATCGGATTTAAAGGTTGACCACTTTCCAGAAGAATTTAAAAACTGATAGAAGAAGGGAAAAAAATGTTTTAAATATTTAGACCAAGCATATTTGCAAATTAAATATTTTTGTTACAATTTACAAATTGAATTCTCAACTTGATGAGAAATTAAAGACTATAAAATTTACGATTACCTGATAAAACAGTTGTCGCAACTTCTTAAAATATTTCCAAACAGTGGCCAACCTGAGTTATGAAAATCATAAATTATTTGAATTGTTAAGCTCAATAGTCTACGGTTAGAGCCTATGTCTCACCAGCATTTTATTATTCACTCTACTTTAAAAGCTTTAAATTTAAAATTTATGCGTTTGCAACTTGTTTCAATTGACGTTTTGAATATTTCATTGAATCTGCAATGAAAAAAAACAGGGTATCGGTAATCAGCCTTAGGGAAAAATCTTTCGAAGTTCAATTGTCGGGAATTCATGAAACTGCCATGTAATTATACACTTCGGCACACTAAACTGTTATTGTTCGTTGCCATTCATTGTTAATAAACAATTATTCCAAGGAGGCAAAATATTATCAAATTTATAAATACTTTAGATATTGAATCAATAAGTGCTTACTGCAATCTGGAAAATTTTAAAACATCTTAGAAAAATTTGGCTGAATCATACTTACCGGGAAAAAAACAGTGAAATTAAATACATTAAGATGCTACAATTATTAAGATGAAATTTGGTTAAACCTCATAATTTTTTCATAAGAGTAAAAACCATTTTCAATGGAAACAAAGTTAAACTCCCAGTTTATTACCTCCCCTTCTCTAATAGGACACTGAATGCTGAATGGCAAAAAACTTGAAAGTTGACAAACTGCTTTATATTTTAGAACCTTCAGCAATCGGTCGGCATGGAATTGACGAATAATTTTAACACAATCCCTTTAAGAAGCTAAAACATGTGAATTGTTCAAATTTAAGTTGTTTGTGAAAATTTAAGAAAAATTTTCAATTTTGTCAGTTTTTATAAATTTTAAGTCATAAATGAATAAATTTATGAATATTAATAAAAAAAATAATTATATTCACGAAATTACATGAATATTATTATCAACATAAATAATTACTAAGACTGAAAGTTTTACACATAGAACTATAAATTATACATAAATAATATGTCTCTCTAAAACTTTATTTAGTACATTATAATTAATTTGTATCAAAAGAGTCAAATTCAATAAAGTTTAAAGATTTAAATTTATTATTTGAAATTATTAAATATCATTATTTAGGAAGTACGTTTTCAATACAGAAGACAGTAGAAGAGATATCGCGTCACTGTTCACAACCAAACAAGTAAAAAAATTAGAAATCCTTACAAATTGAAAAAAAAATTAAGAAGCTGGAAAATAAATAAGAAAAATATATAATATCGTCATCAGCTCACACGCCAAAAAGAATGTTTTCTAATCTTGTATTAATACAGTCGAAGCAAAATATATCAATACAATAGTATGAAGAGCGCCAATCAAAATTTAAGCGAAAGACATGAGTAAGAGTTAAGTTTAAAAAAATTACATTTCAAGCTAGTTTTGGAGTTATTAAAACATAAAATTTTGTATATTGTATAAAATTTGTTTATATGTCTTTATTTATTCAATTTTGACAGAACCAAAACCAAGCATTCCCTTTTCTTAGAATATTCCAATTAAGGGGCTCAGTGTTAATATTTATATAAGCTAATGTCGAGAATATTACTTGATATTTTGTCATTTAAGTTTTAAATTGTAAAAGATAATTCAATCATTTAATTAAAGTATAGTAAGTAGTAAAAAAATACTAGAGTTTCATTTCTTTGATTTTAAATAAAATTAATTTATTCTTTTCCGAATTTCACCATAAAAACCATTAGTTTACGTAAGCAAATTTAGAAACAAAATTTTTGCGCTCAATTTTTGTCGAGTGAATTCAATACAGAATATCTATATCGCAAATTAAAAAAGCTTCATTATTTAAAACTTTTTAAAACTCTTTTTTATATGCAAACCTTGAATTTTAATGTCTGATTTTGTATCCGGATATTTTCACCGTTCGCTATTTAAATGAAGTTTGTAACATTTTCATGCATTCAAGAGTTTTATGCATTTCAATTAAATTTGAAATTTAGAATTTTCAATTTCCTCGAAATGTACTCTTGTTTTTACTTTGTTTGTTTCATACTTTTACTCTTTATTTGTCCTTTTTATACTCATTACTATTTAAAATCAAATCTTTTTACTCGTTACTTTTGCTTAAAATTCTTGTACTTTTACTGATAACGTCTGATAACGCCTGATCATTGAATATTTGAATAATGTTGAATATTTTGATAATCGCTTGATTTGAATTTTTTTTGTTCTGTTATAAATTTAACTTGTTTAAATGAGCGTTATTTTGTCCTTTTTTTACCATATTTATAAAATAAATTGTATATATAGGTTGATAAACAATATTTTTGCCTAAGTACACCACAGCAGATATGAAAATTTTCAAGATAAATGCACTTGAAGAATATAAATTCCGAAAAAAAATGTGTTTTAAAATCCTTTAATTGTGGATCAAACTATTTTTACTCTTAGAAATAAAAGTTTGTGCTGAAGATTTTTTTAGCATGGAAGAGCATTCCAATTAAGTGTTTCTTTCAGCTCCTTTCTGTCTCTACCAGCAATCAAAAAGGCATTTCGTAGCATCGTTTTCATTCACAATCATTTTTAGTGCATTGTGTGTCCAAAAATCAATGATAAATAAAAAAAAATATTAAATATAAATAATCTATCTCTTTTTTTAATTTATAAATATGAAGGTTTTGTGGTAATATAGTAATAAGCCCTATTTTTGCATCAAACTGTCCGGGTGATGGTAAAGGCGAAATCGAAATACATTTTTTTATTCTTGTTACATTGTATTTTTTTAAGGAAAAGAATCATCAAATAAGTTGACTTTGGTCTACTCGTATGTAATTAAATGATATCTATATCATTTTCAAATAAAAATGAATAAATATGATATTCATCTTTCACACCAAATATAAAAACTTTCTTTTTATTTGCATTGAAGTGATAGAAATATTCAAGCTAACATTTGGTAAATGGTAAAACTCCCAGTATTTTCCTTCTATTGCTAAAAAAACATCTCCTTGAACTTTTCCAAAAATCAAATCTTTCTTTTTTCACATTCTAAGGAAACTTATAGTGAGCTAAAGGATAAGTTTAAACGAATTTTTCGACGACTTTCAGAAGCGTTATAATGACAAATATCGAATATCTGTAACCTTCATACTCAAATCATGTATTTTATGAAACCATATCCTTCAACCTTATAAAATCGAGTGCTCAAAAGCTACTTAGCGTGAAAAAAAAGTTAAAGTACAGAAAATTGCACAAACGTACTGTAATTTTGGTTGTGTAATGAAAAACCTCATTCAGTGTGCAGGCACACAATAAAAGGGTGAAACAGAAAAGAGCAGAGGTCTAGAAGTAAAGGCAATCAGTGTGCAATGCTGATCACATTGCTACCAAAATACTACTAGTCAAAAAATTGTGGAGTCCTTCACTATCTGGTTCCTAATGTACTGTAACGTGAATGTATTTTAAGTTATTGAGCCGAACATAGTTTAAAATATAAGCCTAAAAATTGTTAACAACGGAAAGAGAAAATGATATGGAAAAAAAAAGAAGTAAACGTAGAACTGACGCTAAAACTGCACAAGAATTGCGCGATGAAAGTAATCTAAGTTACAGTACTGTTACAAGACGTTAGCATGATATTGGATGGTCTGGTCGAAGAACGGTAAAGAAGCCATTAATTAGTAATAAAAATCACAAAACCAAATTAAAATTTGACCGACACTATTTGAATTGAAAAGACCGGAATTGGAAAATGTTTTTTATGATAAATTCCAATTAAACTTATGCGAGAATGATGGCAGGAAGTATTTTCAACATCTGAAAGGAACAAGAAAGTATCTTAGATATTAAATTGTTACTGTGGAGGAATTGTTATGTTGGAGGAAATGTTATGGTTTATGTTGTCTTTTCAGCTCAAAGATTCAAACAATCAGTGCAAAGTGATAGTAATCTGGATTGCTTCTTGCTTTGAGATATTTTGCAAGTTTCTATTTACAAAGAAATTTCAAGGAGAATGCTGATCAAATGATGTTAAAAATTAATTGGTAACTAAATATTTTTTTTTTGATCACAAAATTTTCGAAAATTTATAATAACGAAAACTTTATAGACTAGGCTTTAAAAAAAATTAAAGTAAAAATGGTTGGCAAGCAAAAATCCAGCAGAATTTCTAATTAAACGTGCCAGGAAAGTGTATACGGTTTTAATTTTTTAGCTTAAATTCTTATTTATCTGTTTACAGACCTTAGTTTCGTTTTAATTTATTTTTTCTTTAAGATTTAATAGCTTTACTTTACAGTAATTAATTTTTTTTTGAATCTGAAAAAATAAACTTTTGCAAAGAAAGCAGATGAAATGTCGGCAGTTTATTTGATGTTATTATTGCTTGTTATTTGAAAATCAACGATATTTTTTTAAATTAATTTATTAAAAGCTTCTAGAGAATTACATCAAGGCTTTTTAATATGATGTATCCTGTATAAAATGAACATACTATGTAGATAATGGATTGAAACAAAACAACCTGATTCTTTTAAGTTACACCTTTTTATTTTAATCTTTATACCTTTTCGAGCAGGAAAATAAAAAATTTTCTTTTTAATTACTATAAAATTTAGCCATAAGATTCGTTAAGTCTTTTTATGTCAAAAAATCATAAGCTTAAAAATGTATGAATTTTCAGAGATTCTGATGCAGTATGCCACTTAAGCTAAATGAATTACAAAGATTTGGTCAATGAAAAACATAAGCGCGCATAACAGGCAATATTGATATATGGATGAGTATGAATAATTTATAATTCAAATGTCTTACAGTACTAAATACAGACCCATTTACTCTATGGCCTTAAATAAATTATTAAGTATTTTTATAATTACATAAATAGATTTTCTTTTGGAATGTAATATAAATTTATATTGCATCTCCTGAATTTTACATTACGGAAATAGAATATTAATTGCATAAAATATTTTCTTAAAATTATATAAGTTAGCAAATCAGATTTTAGGTAAATTTATTTAGAATAATATGCAATTAACTCAATAATTTTATATATAATTTAATTACTTTAGTTGGGTAGCCATTGTAAAGACTTTTAAACTTTCACAAAAAAGACTAGTAGCTTGCATCTTAAATAATTTATTCACAAGTTAGAGATGCACAAATAGACATAAATAAAGACACATCACAGAAAAAATTTAACCAAAACATTTATCAAAATACCGCCATCATCATCTTAATAATCTCGACTCCACTCTCCTTGGAAACAAACAGAACCCTAAAAGAAAGTTAGTGTGCCATCTAGTGGCCAGTTTCTTACAGTCTTCCTCCCCTCATGAAAAAAAACTTTTCTCGAAGGGAAAAGTTTATATTTTTCCTAAAATAAGTTCTTTGTTGGCTTTTGATTAAAAAAAATAAACAAATATAGTATAGAAAAATAAACAAATACAGTACCAGTTCTATCTGAAAAATTAGCACCTTAAAATATTTGCAAAGCACTGTACCTATCCCTACTATTCTAGATCAGGAAAAAATTAAAACACACATAATATTGAAACAGTTATACAAATACTGGAAATTTAATAACGACAAAGAAAAAAAAAATTTTTTCATTAAATATTTATATCTGAGATATTTTATGAT
>NC_092204.1:99401534-99413140 GCF_043381705.1 Parasteatoda tepidariorum | reverse complement strand
TATATATATATATAAACTTTTTATATTAGTTTCGAATTTGTAAAAAAGGTTGATTATAAAAAGTTTTTAATTTGCATTCTCCTTCCATCACACGTGGTGTATTTGTATCTAATCCACTATTCTAGTTCAAAAAATGTTATAGAATATTGTGTAGAGAATATGATAAATGAAGTAAACATGACAGTCTGGATCATGTTTCCATCATTCATCGTGATTACGTACTGGTTGTTTTAATATATTGCTATATTTAAACTGAGAACTACTATTTGTGAAATATATCAGCAAAATATATTTTCTTAATTTAATTCTTTAAAAAATTGCATGTTGCACGCATGTAAATCCATGTCAATAATAGCTTTTAGTGAGCATTTATTATTTTTCAATATTTTATTTAATAATAATCGAAAAGTTTTTGACCTGTAAGGTATAAAATTTTTTTATATAATTTCAAAGAATTTAATTTTTCATGACAAAATGCAAAGTTTGAGTGAAATAGATCACATAGTGCCTGAGAAATTGAAATTTAAAGTTTAATTCATTAATTTAATTTAATTTAAAATTTGATTTCTGAGAAACTATTCGAGCAAGGTCACTCATATTTTGCATTTTGCCATGTATATATTCTTTAAAATGATGTAAAAATTGTATATCGTACTATCAAAATATTTTTCGTCAATTATTAAAAAAAGTGAAAAATTTTTGCTAAAATGTATTGTTCTATTGAATTATCTTCGGAAAAACAAATTTATAATCATGTGCAAAAATTTTTCAATTCACTGAAAAAATCTCAACACATGGAGAAATACGCAAAAAGTAATATTAAGGGGTCAAAACTTTGGATTGCTCGCCTGACCAAACTATCGGAACCACATATCCCAGATTGAGACTATTCCCTATATTTTGAGAGTCAAAAATTCGAATCAGTAGAAAAAAAAAAGATATGTTTATTCAGGGAAATTAGGTTTTTGTGTCTGATTTCGTAATTTAAAATATCGTCTGCATTAATTAATCAATTTTTTTGAAGCCACCTCCTCGAATCCTTGAGAGTTCCAGAACGTAAAGATCTAACCACTAAATCATAAATTATTCAACGTAGATCGTTTTTTTTTTCTATGCACTGTACAGTCCGCAAAAAAGAAAGATATGACCCTGAATAACTTTTGTTCTAATGATCGGATTTTCACGATCTAAGTGTCAATCTTAATGGTTCCTGGGGGTGACCTCAAATATGCTAATTAATTAGTGGTAACTAATAATTAAGTTACGAAATCAGACATAAAAACGTACTTTCTCTGAATAAACACATATTTTTTTCCACATATTTGGAATCCTTATCTTCAAAATATAAGGGGTAGTCGCAATCTGGGAAATGTGGTCCCCATAGTTTGGTCAGGAGAGGCATTCAAAGTTTGGACCCCTTAATGTTAATTTCTCTTTTTGCGTATTCAGTCATATTTTAAAAGCTAATGAAGCAATTCAAAAAAAAAATTACACCAATTCATAAAACTCATTTACCCAAAGATAATTTCACGAAAAAAATAATTTTTAATAATTATTTATTATTTTTTATAAGTTAATTAAATTGAGAATGAAAAATTTTTGAATTATAAGGTGTGAATTTTTTTATGCCATATTAATCTACATATTTTTCAATTGAAAAATCTAAAGTTTCAACTGTTTTTATTTATTAGAAGCTGAGAAAAATTAAAATTATTTTTAAAAAAATAATTTGGCGACAATGAAAAAATATTTAAGTGGGGCGATTAATATTAAAATGCGACAAACTTGCGAGGAACTTGACTTCGCGCGAGTGGCGTAAAATTTCATTCATATTTTTTTCGCTAATAATCGTTTGCTAATCTTTTTATTTTTATTTCTTTTAAATTATAAAATACGATGTTTCTTTTTTAGTCATTTAATAATTTATTTGCAATTTAGTAAAGAAATTATGAATAAAACATTTTGAATAAAAACACTTTATTCAGGGAATGTCTAGTTTTATAAAAGCGTGCTTCTGATAGAATATGATTATGCACCAGATTGTGCTTACTTAATGTGATTATTTTTCATTTTTTGATTTTCTTTTTTAATAACTGATACAATTTCAATAATATACATACGTATGCATAGATTTGGAATAATATATTTATCAATTTCTTGAATATATATTTTATAATTATTAATACGAATGCGTAGCCAACATTTTTAATCATCTTAAAACTTCGCCCGGTGGCAGAGCGGTAGCGCTTCGCACTGTCGTGCCACGGATCCTTGGTTCGATCCTCGGGCCGAGCAAGGCTGACTCAGCCTTTCATCCCTTCAGTGGGTCGATAAATAAGTACCAAGCATGCTTGGGAACTAAACACTGGGGGTTCCGCGTTCGGCTGACTACCTGACCGGAACATCTGCTCCTGCAACCCAGAGCCCTAGGTCAAGAAAACTGAGATGGGCACAGTAGGCCTTGGCCCTCCTTGGGCTGTCGTGCTGCTGACTTTAGAGTAGAGTTTCTTAAAACTTCTTTACATCTTATATATTGCCTTAATCTTAAAATAAATTTGTAAATTACCTGTCTGTGCGTGTTTCGCAGAATTATTTTTCTAACTTTTTTATTGAATTTTAATGCAAATTTTTTAAATTCTATAATGTATATTATTTTCCAATAATATACTAATCAATCGTTTAAGCACTTTGACTTATGTTTTTCTTTAAAATAAAATTACTTTGTAAATTATTGCTAAGTTCTTATTGTAAGAAAACTTAGAATTATTGCCAGCTATCTGAGAATTAAATCTTGTTAAGAAATTAAAAATATTCTACTGATCACACACAATATCATTCGAAGCAGAACAGCTGACTATTTACTAAAAATACTATTGTTTACGAAAAATGAAGATAAATTATTAATTTTATTTTTTTTATTGCTTCTTATTTATTCGAGTAATGAAAAGTAAATGCGTATGTGCGCACAGGGGAAAAATTTAACAGATTGTTTTGATTTTTAAATGAACAAAAAACTATGGGCATGCAATTTTATTTCAACATTCAAAGTTACTCTTGCGCGCTAACCCTTTTAAGTTACCCTTTTGTCTTAAAAATTTGAAAATATTTGCTTTAAAAGTTGTTTGTATGATTTCTCAACTTTTGCACAGTTCAAAAAAATATTGCTATATCAGGAAAATGTTCGATATGCCTTGTTTTGTTATACAACTACTAAAATAAAAAATTGTAAAAAGATTTGAAAAACGTGCTATTTTTAAAATCATCACCTCAAAAATTGTTCTTTTACTCCATTTGACTTTTTTCTACTTAAATAACTTATAATCATAGTTTTAACACACGTTTTGAAGAAATTATGTATACAAATTTCTCCTAATAATTAGTAATAAAAAAACAAGAATATTAATGATTTATTTATACAGTGAAACCTACCAAGTTGACCACACTTGTAAGTTTTACACCTACATAAGTTGACCTCAATCATCAAGAATGGTAATTTTCCTACATAATAAAGAAGCAAAACCTTTGTAACTTGACCACCTGTCTATCTTGTATATTGTAAGAATATATGTTGAAATAAGTCAATTTTGTCAAGGAGTATTATGAAATTCTATTCTAAAACCCTTATAAGTTGACCAGAAAAAAAAAATATTCTGTCATTTTGCAATGTATGTTAATATTTCACTTGTTTGATGAAATGGTGTAAAAAGCTAATCTAAACCCTTTTGTGAGTTTACCATCTGGGGAAACTGTAGGGAGTCAGCTTTTGACCATTTCTTTCATTCGGGCTGTGCTCTGTCCATCCTAGGATTTTCCAACCTGAAGGTGGGGTTGAGGGTCATAACAATAGATATGATTCATCAATGTGTCAAAGGGGAAAATGTATTGTTATGAATAGATCTTTGAAGTGGGGACTCTTGAATTTTAGCAAATGTCCATCGCCAAGCATTTGGCGAATGAAACATCTCTTTAGCAACCCCTAAAGATTATACCACCACGTGTTGTCAATATAGTATTTTTAGCAATCAAGATGGATATATTTTTTCAAAATTTGGAGAAAAAAAATCCTGAAACATGAAAAGTACCTCTATTATTTTCATGGGGAATTGAACAACAAGACAGCTTGATCTTGTATCAGAAAAGAAAACGGGTGTAGAGCATAAAACAGCAATTTTCTGTTAATTACTTGATGGTTCATTACACTATCACTTCGTTTAACAAGTCCTATGCATCTATCTGAATCATTTTAGTTTTGTTTCTTCCTAAAAATCGATTAAAAAAAAGATTTTAAAATTCTCGTTACTCTTTTCAGCACATTTTGTTAAGATTTAATTTTATTTGCTAAAAATTTATAAATATAACTTTCTATCATATAACTGTTAAAATTACTAAATGTTTAAATTTGCTGTTAAAATTTTTAAATTTATTGTTAAATGTGAAATTGAACTGTTTATATTTTAAAACGTTTCGATACAAATATTAACTTTTAACAGCATCAAATCATTGTTTTATTAAAATGTTTCAGTTTTTGTACCTTTTGACATGAAATCAAGTGTTAGTACTCGCGTCCAAAATGAAAATTCCGAGAAAAAGAAAAGAATGGATATAATTTTAAATTAAATAATTATAAAATTTATAGCTTTCAGAGGTTTTAGAAACCTATAATAAGTAATGAAAAATTACAAGTTTTTTAACACCCTATGCCAGATGCCAGAAAATCAAGCAATAAGCTTGGAACTTGTACCAATTACTTAAGTTGTTGTTTTTAGTAACTGCATAACATTTCGTAAACCTAGCGTAAATATTACTCGAGATATGATGGTTTTTTTATTTAAAAAAAGCAAATTATTTGTTTTATGGCTTTTTGCTATAACTTTAAAAATATTCAATGGAATTAAGCAAACTTTTTGTTGCAATTTAAAATTAATTAAAAATGTATTGATTTAAAGATTTAAAAAAATTGCCAAAAACCGCGCAAGATATGAGTATTTCAAGTAGTTCTTTTATGCTGCGCATGCGCTAAAAAGGAATTAAAAAAAAACATGATCTGATTATATAAATTCAAAAAGTTTCAATCAGTTCAGGCCTCGTAGTTCATCAAAGAAAAAAAGATCACATCATTTTTTTTGAAACAGTCTACATACACCATACTATTTTTAAAATTAACTAAGATAAAACACAGTTAATAAGATTAATATTTTAAAAATATAAGTTCAAATTTTTGGGAACAATAATTTACTAGACTTTTAATATTAGTTAATTTTTTAAACTACTCAATTTTATACAATATGACTTTGTTTAAATTTGACAGTAAAATATTGTGTTTTAAAAACATTATCAGTGTATAGAATTACGTAGAAAAAAATATAATTGTAATTAATTAGTAAACATGATTGTTGTAGAATATACATTATAAAACAATATTGATGTAATTTTAATTTTCAGGAAAGATAAATTACCACTGTAAAAAAGAGAGATTGTTTACTTTTTATATTAAGAATACATCTGAACAAGATTAATAATCAGTGGCGTGACAACTTTTCTTTGACTGGGGGGGGGGGNNNNGGGGGGGGGGGGGGGATGCCAAGTTCCGCCCGATTGTCCGATTTAATATTTTCAAATTACTTGTATAGTTGTATGTATTGTTACGATTAAATATATCTGTTTCATAGTTTTCCCATTTAAATTACAGAAATAATTAAGTATTATAAATTTTTTATGTGCATAACATCAATTTTCTCGAGAACAAGTTTTATAATAATTGAGTGTGCACAAGTAGTTACAGAGTTATACTTAAAAGCTAATAAAGTGTACAAATAATCTTAGGAGAATCCAAAATGTGTCATTTTTCGAACTATGAAACTATTATTTGAAGTGGAAAAAAGTCGTTCAAGATTTATATAAGCTAATTTCCAAGCCCAAGCAAAAATATTCTTTGCCGCTCATTCACTTAAAATGAATAAATAAAAACTAGAGAATAAACTAACTTAAGTTTTTAATTTAATAACATATCTGTAATAAACAATTTTGTAGGCGTTACTTCCTGTGAATTAAAGCTCTAAACCTAGAGTATATAATACTTTTCGTATAAATGCTATGTTTATAAAATGAAAGCAAAGCGAAACACCCTACACTACTTTGATTTTAGTAATTGAAATTTCATTACGTTTCAATTTTAATGGTTTTGAAAGTAATATGTTGACTGTTGTTAATATGTTGAAAAAAATTGTACACACAGTTATAAGACTCGTTTATACAAAGAAAATTTAATAGAAAATATAACTTTGTAAGAATAAATATAATTACTTAATTTTAATTAATAATAGTCACAAATGTATAGAAGAGTGAAATATGCAAGTATTCATCTTATTTTAAACTATATTATTAAATGAAGAAAAAAACACTTACGCAAAATCGGCAGAATAGTTTGGGAATATTTCCAAACCCCGATATCTTTGAAATTTCTGTCCTCAGTAACAATTCAGACGCTTTAGTTCAGATTTTTTTACTTGAAATTACATCATTTAAAATGACATAAAATTTTTTATACTTTACAGTACAAAACTTTTCCCAGCATAAATTAAATAATAAATAATAATGACTTATCTATAACAGTATGTTTTGCATGAAATTTTTGGAGAAAGAGTTTTACAGTTAGTGGAATTTTTTATCAGCCTAAACAGTTCCAGCTACACCGAAAAATGAAAAAAAAAAGAGAAAATGAAAATAAAAGGACTGGAACTTTGACTAAACAATTGGAACAATGTTTTTGACATGGCGATCACTTCAACATTATGATAGTAGTATATTGTGATATTTTAAGGATTAAAAATCCAAATTCGTTAACACTAAAAATGTTTATTCAGAGGAAGTATATTTTTGTGCTTGAGGTCTCTCTTAATTTAATGTAATAAAATTTCTAATTTAAAATATCGTCTGTTCCTGCGCCGGGGACTTATTTTTTCTCTTTCAGTCAGAATCTTAAAATAAGTTATAATTTTTTATGTATACTTTTATGATTAATATCATTTTTGCATATTTTTAGCTTTCAGAAATTATTTTTAAGAAATAACTTGTTTTTCGTACATACATTTTAAAATTCTAAAAAATTTACTTAGAAAAATTTTTGATTGACTAAATAATATAGTTTTATCATTTTACTTGAACTAAACAAAAACAAATTAACTATAGAACTTTTAAAATTGGATATGATGAACTTGAAAATTGATGATAAAACATGCCTCATTCGTTATTTAAGTTAATTAAATGATAAAAACAACAATCTTAAAGCCAAAAGAGTTCTATTGATATTGTCTTTCAAAGAAAAAAAATTAAAAGTAGCTATTAAGAATGTAGGTCATCAAATAAAACCAAAATATTTTGATTCAGATTATTATTATTATCCGGTATATAGAACGACGGGTATGATGGAATTAAGTGAGACACTGAAAATTGTATTTCGTAGGTTTGATAACATCAAAAAATGGATTTAATATAAAATTAAGACTTTGATGAAAATATTGCTCTGTCTATATATAATTTGGTTACCATATGACATATGATATAAAATGATATATCAAAATTAAAAAGAAGTAATAACATTTGGAGCTGATTCAATTAATAAAGTTATTAATTATTACTGTTATTTTTTAACTTAATTTTTCAGACAATTTTGGTAAATATCTGTATTGTTATATTGATTTTAAAGTTTATAATACTGGCACATATATCACTTATGTGCAATGGAAGCATCTAACTTAAAATTAAATAAATAAAGTAATCATAAAAAGTATAAAGTAGTAATAAAACAAGTCATGAGGTGTCAATTTTATAAAACTTATTGAATCTGGTTAATATATTGTTAAAAAAAATGAAATAACTTATTGGTTTCAAATCGAAAGTTTTTAACACGTGATATAGAAATTGGATAAAATTTTAGGCCTTTATGCATCAAATGTGCTTGCCTTTTAAAAAAGTCACTATTAAAAAAATATTCACAGTTATATCTTTAACGTCGAGGAAAAAATAAAGTTGCGTTACTCTAGTGTGTGCAGGGTCCTAAAATATGGCAATATTTAAAAAAAGATTCAATTAGGAATATTTTTCCTATTGAAACTTCTGATCAGAATGACATTTAAATATATGTATTCACAATGTCATGCAATTATATATGACTAAACAATCATGACACGGGATTATTTTTTTTTATTGAAATTCCAAAGCAAATATCATATCAAGGAAAAAAGCATACAATTTTTTTTCCGAAATAAAAAACTCTTTTTAATGGATTGTCTTGACATTAAATATTATTTTCTTGACAGTAAATTTTATTTGCTACGAATTTTTAAAGTGAAAAATAAAATGGGGGGAAATTTTTAAAGTTAAAAATGGGGAAAATTAAATAAAATTTAAGCAGCTTTATGTATAGTATTTTTCTCATCTTGTTGCAGTTTAATTTATCTAGATTTATATCGAAATTGTCATTTTTTAAACGGAAAATAAAAATATTCAATTGATAAAGAGAAATATTCACATTATTAAGAAATGATAAATTACAATAGCTTTGATAGGATTAATTTCTTATCCTCTATCAACAGCATTTATAACTTCAACATTAAAACTTTTAAAAATTAATTCTTTAAATTCAAAAAAATTATTCATGAAAGCTTTCACAAAGTTAATTAGCTGAATTCGACCATCCTATAAAATTAATAATTAATCATATTAGAAATGTATAAAGAAAATTTTTAATTGTCAAAATAATTTTTACATTGTAGTTTTAAATTTAAAAAAAACACACACACATTAAGAAATATTTTTTATGTACAGATATTTTGACTGGCATTTGTTTTTATTCGGCATCGCCATTTTTTTCGCATGTTCTTAGCTGCAAAATTTTTGTAACTACAAATCAGTGAGGACGACTATTTTACAAGTGATTCATAAGAAGGCGGCCATCAGTTTCATCCTTCTAGATTTGGCTTTATTTCGCTATTCTGGCGCACACGTTTAAAATTTTAATGCGGCAGTCGATCTTGAGCTGATAGGAGGGTAGTTAATCGAAGGCAGGTGGTGTGAGATAATTATGGGGTTAAACCCAGGTAGGAACTTCCGAGGATGGATAGAGCTGTACCCCTTTCATTCATTCATTGAAAACAGGTGTGTTAGTTGAAAAGTTGCACGTCCAGTTGCAATAGTGAGCAAATAGGTTTGTATGTGTAGTAATAACAGAATAAATTTTAAAGTGTTAAAATAATTTTGTTTTGTTAAAGTTTTCAATGTTTTCGTGTTCTGATATTTTAAGAAATTATTTTAATTAAGCACTTTACATGCATAACTAACAAAATAATTTTTTTAAAAAAGCTAGTTAAATATTAGAATTATTTCTGTGTAACAAATTGAAGTTCGTTTAGGTTTAAGCACATTTCTTGAGATATTCATTTGGCCATTTGCTAAATTAAATTTTTAAGTGAAGTAAAAAGAAAATTTATGTATATAGCAACATGTAGGAAACGAAAAAGTAAACAATGATCCACCCCTTCTATAAGTTGACCACTTGTCTAAGTTGGCCACTAAAACAATGCACATGAAGTGGTCAACTTACACAAGCTTTACTGTAACTGTTTCATTGAACCAGAGTAGTTAATTGTTTTCGTAATAATCGGCCTTACAACTATTTAATTTAGATTCTTCGGACTTGGCGTCACTTCATGCATGTCTTTCGAGATTGAAATTTCAAAGATAAAATGTAAAAATTACAAGAATGCGTAAGCTGGTTTCAACTAACAAAAAAAAAGGGACAAAATCGTTGGCAAAAGAAGTTATCTCTGAAAAGAGTGTCAGAGTTGAAAAAGTATTGTAAAAACTGTAACAATTGTTACTCTTGTTTTATTAATGGTATTATAAACCAAATTTTATTTTAATCATGTTTTTTAAAGAACTAACGAAAGGAGTGTGTAAATAACATTAACTCTTTTTACTGCAAACTAAGTTTACTTAATATCATTTGCAAATATTATGAAGTACAAATTCTTGACTTGCTCCTTAAAATGAAAATTTATTTTAATCGTAGTTGAAGAAGTACGGATACGTATGCGACATTTGGAAAAAAAAGTCGTGTGATAGAGATAGTTTTAAACAGAACGAATTAGTTCTTTTGATTGAAATGCTGACAATATCATTACAGCATCTTGGTTAACAAGTGCCAGGAAAAAAGGTTTTGAACTTAAAATATGGATTTTAATATATTTTCCTATTTACATACCTCCTTGATCTCCGCACCGTTTTAATATTCTGTAAAGCATAAAATGAAATAATGTTGAATAAAAAAAGAGATTTCAAATGAAATATTTTATTTTCCTTAATACAGGGTATCTGCTACATTATAGATTTTCAAATTCATAACTTTTCATGTTAATTCTAAGAATTTTCATGACTTAGTGAAGTTACTATTTTCTCCGATAAAAACAGAATAATAAATTTAAAAAGCATTATAATCAAATTATATAAAATAGGTATAACCAAAACTGTTATACTCTGCATCTTCTTATTTATTTATTTTAAATTTAAAGAAACAGAGTAAAGAAAGAGTTGAAACAATAAAATAGCTGAGCAAATATTTTTTTTTTCTGCAAAATTATAATCTAAAGGTAATTTTCTTGTTCATCAGAAAAGAATTGGAATTCGCTGCTTGCTTTAAAGATTTCGTTTCATGTTTTATTCTGTTTCTTCCTTATATTTAATTTTCTGATTTCGCGTGATATTTTTACTTATTGTGTTCGATTATATTTGTTGCAATTTTTTTGTAAAAATTTTTTGAGTGCTTCTCACACTATTGCATTGATATATTTTACTTTGGCTATATTGATACAATATTAGAAAGAGCTATTTTTTTGCTGATATAATCGTGCAAGCTGATGAAAAGATTATATCTTTTATTTTCCGGATATTTTTCGAAATTTTTTTCCTTTTTTCGAAATTTTTTTTCTTCCGGTTTCTTGTTATTTTATTTTTATTATTATTTTTCTTCCCCTCTCCCTTTTTTTACTGTTCTGTAATTTTTCTCAAGTTTTTTCTACATTTTGAACTTATTTACTTTTTTTATGAATTCTATTTACTTGCAGCTTATGCGCAATAAATAAAACTTGTTATTTTTCTTAATTTTCTTCGTGTTTTTTTTTTGTTTTATATATATACTAGGAGGCTTCGCCCCCTGCTCGCTGGCCCTCGCCAACCCCCGGAATTGCTTTCGCAGTTCCTTTTGGATTGCTTCGCAATCCAATGCTCGCTTTGCTCGCTCATTGGATACGTTCTTAACGTCAAGCTCTTATATACTTTTTTGAATACTGAAGTTCCGAAAACTTTTCACTGTAGAAAATTCTAAACCTGTGCATTTCAATATTAATTTGAAATTGCAAACAGTTCACATATTTTGCTTAATCACACTATTCCAAATTTCAGTTGTTGAGAAAAGTAACTGTTGTAAGTTTTGTTTTAAAGTCTTTCCCACCAGAGGGCTAAAACCATGTGTTGTAAAACAATATGAAATAGTACTGAACGCCGGATGTAAAGCATCGGCTTCGATGAAGATAATTTTGTGAGAATTTTTT
>NC_092204.1:99394668-99400693 GCF_043381705.1 Parasteatoda tepidariorum | reverse complement strand
AAAAAAAAAGGGACAAAATCGTTGGCAAAAGAAGTTATCTCATGAAAAGAGTGTCAGAGTTGAAAAAGTATTGTAAAAACTGTAACAATTGTTACTCTTGTTTAATTAAGGGTATTATAAACCTAATTTTCTTTTAATCATGTTTTTTAAAGAACTAACGAAAGGAGTGTGTAAATAACATCAACTCGTAATTTTCTTCGTGTTTTTTTTTTGTTTTTATTTATTATAATATTGATATATATATATATATCAAAATGCTTTTAAAATGCCATATAACATTTATTAAGTTTTACAATTTTATCGAAAATAAATACCTTGAATTCTATAAAATTTTGCGATTATGCATCATAATAGCTATCTTTTTTCAGGTCCACCTTTGCTAGATCACTTTTTTTTCCTTTCCTAAGAAACTCGATGTGAGGGGAAAAAGCATTTAACCCTATAAATCTTCATAAATTTATGATTACTTATGAAAATTTGGTTTCAATTCAAAACTGTCATACAAATGACATTAAAACAGCTGTAAAAAAATTAATAATGTCAGATAAAAAGTCAAGGATTCTAAAATCTTGGAGAATCAAAAATAATTTATTAATTTATTTAAATTTCCTTTTCAAAGGAGATTAAAAAAAAAGCCCATAAAGCAACTCGAAAAATTATTTTGGTTGATTAGCAACGAGAAGCACTATCTTTTCCCATCTTGTCATTCATTCAGTCTCTTTATGGTTGTTATAAATTATTTCCCCTTCTATGGCGAGGTAATTTGGCATATTTTTAAACCATTGCCAGATATATAAATCCTTATTGCGACCATATTTACAACCCATTTTTTTCGAAATTTTGTCTACCCGCCTATTTTAAAGGTCAGGATTCCAAATATGTGAAAAAAAAATATATGTTTATTCAGAGAAAGTACGTTTTTGTGTCTGATTTCGCAACTTAATTATTAGTTAGCACTAATTAATTAGCATATTTGAGGTCACCCTCAGGAACCATTAAGATTGACACTTAGATCGTGAAAATCCGATCATTGGAACAAAAGTTATTCAACGTAGACCGTTTTTTTATTTCTGTGCACTGTACGTGTCTGCTTGTGTATGTCTTTATACCAGAATGCGGGTATACCGTAGATTCTACATCATGAAGCTAGAGAGCCGTGGTGGCTCAAGAGATAAAGCATTCGCCTCCCAATTAGGTTCGAATCCCAGCAATGGCTGGTAGATACGAATTCCGCACCCTGCGCACACCGACTAAAGTGCTGACGTAAAATATCCTCAGAGGTAAATAGATGGATCATGGGTTAGAATCCCTTGACGTCAAGATAACTGTGGGAGGTTTTCGTGGTTTTCTTCTTCATGCAACGCA
Source organism: Parasteatoda tepidariorum (assembly GCF_043381705.1). Classification (NCBI taxonomy): domain Eukaryota; kingdom Metazoa; phylum Arthropoda; class Arachnida; order Araneae; family Theridiidae; genus Parasteatoda; species Parasteatoda tepidariorum. Next base: position 99,399,328 of record NC_092204.1, on the reverse strand, counting down.
AAAGCAGATTAGTTCTGCTAAAACTCCCTTAAATCGGTAAGTTTCTCTCAATATTTGATACAGGTGTTTCCTTGTCTTCTGGATTGGGTTCAAAATTACAAGGTTACGGAGTTGAATATTTGTAATCGTAGACTCCAAATTGAGTCGGCCGTTCAACGATGGTCATAAAAAAATACAGCATAAATCTAAATGAGTGCAATTGTAAACAAATTACTTAGCCCGATTTATATTTGATAATCTAATTAAAATTTTAATTCAGAGACATTTTTAATACTGGAATTTTCGCATTTGTTTAGCGGAAGTCATTTTATAACAATAGACCATTAAGTTTTGTCAAATATTTTATAAGTTACATTAGTGATGTCTTCTAGCTAATAGCTCTAATCAAAATAGTTGCTTATTAAGTGCTCTGTAATGCTTAATTATTTCTTATTCGTTACGGCCAAATTATCTGAATGATCCGTTTTGTGATCGCGGTAACATATGCGATCTACTACACCAAATCAATGTTTCTAAAGTACTCTGAAACAATGCAATATTTTTTGTTTATAGTGTTATGTATTTTGAAATATTATAGTTTATAATAAAACTAAATCATTAAAAATATACGGTGCTTGAAATAAACAAGTTTTGTAATGAAAGGCAAAATTAATGGGAAAAGAGTACTAATTCGTTAAGAAAGAACGCTAAAAAGACGACAATATTATTGACACTAATAATAATTATTATTGATAATTATTGCTATCTGAATTACAAAAATGAGCTATGTTCTAAAAAGCAAATTATTGGAGAAAAGGTACTAATTCGTTTAAAAGAGTATAAAAAATCAGCTATTACCAGATGGAACAGATTGTCAAAGTGACGTCATACTAAAGTCAAAAACAGTAACAGTCACAGGTGTGACCATTTTGAATTGCCTCAAGAAGGTCATAATGTGACTTTGATGCAACTCTGCTTTGTGATATCACATATAAGTCTCCATGACTATTTATTGTGACTTTTATCACTTGGAAGTCACAAAAATATCTTACTGGGACTAAAGTCACATGGAAAATGTGTTGCCACTTTGTTGCAACTTAGATCCCTAGAAAGTCACATGGAAACTATTTCATGACTGATCTTACTTAAGTTCCAGGAGTATTTTTTTCGACTTATCTCATTTTGCTCGCATATTTAATTTTTATCGAATTTGTTTCATTGAAGTAAGTTTGTTCTTTTATGTGACTTGCCTCACTTAAGTTATTATTCCACTCTATGCAGAACAGTCATTTACAAGTCTTGTAAGAACTTTTTTGCTAAAAATCACTTACAATTAAACATGTGAAATCAAACTGAAATATACCGACACAATTAAAGAACTTTGAAGAACCAGATAAGTGACATTTTTAGGGGAATTAATGAATCAGAATTAATGAGATTTAAAAAAAAGTGGTTGAATAAATACGGTATTTAATGTAACAGAAACGGTGTTTAATGTAACAGAACTGCTTTTGCTTTTACTTAAATTTTAGCATAACTAAAAACATCAAATTTCAGTATGCTTGCATGATTTTTATTTCAAATTAGGCCGTGGCTAAAATGATTTTCTAGTGCGCGTTGTATATTTTGATGAAATATTATTTACAATAAAAGCATTAATTTTTGTAACCATTCGTGACACTATTTAATTCACTGAGGTCACCGGTGACCCCCATGGCGCTACGAACAAACTTAGTGCCAGTCAGCGGTGATCCCCATGGCATTCAACGTGATAATTTTTGCTTTTGAATACATAAATATTTTTTTTTTATTCCATTACAGTTGGTTTTAAATAAGTAATTATTTAGAAACACGTTTAAAAGAATTACTATAAATAAAATAAAAGCACGTGGTATCGGACAAAGTGTAAATTTTGTGACGTACACCACGTGTGCTTCCACGTTATGTTCCTTGAATGCATCTGGCATAGCGAATATAAAATAATTAAATGCGTGCAATAAACTATTTTTTTATTAAACGAAGCTATAAGCAAGCAATTATCACTGATGTATCTTTAAAATACGTGAAAATTGATTCGTTAAATTTAAAACAAGGCTAACGCTTAACCAATCAGAAAATTCCATTAGGTATTTAGCTCATCCTGCCGATTTATTGTAGAATGTTCTAGTGTTGACAGTGCTTGAAACTATCTGTAAGCCAAATTTCATCACTTTCTGTCCGATGGTTTAGGAGTCTATAAAGAACATACATACAACACACACACAGACATATTACATTCCTTTTTATATAGATAGATGTAAATATATTGAGCTTATTGGCGTTGTTTAATCGATTCGTTTATTTTCAAAGTTTTTTACCATTATTGAATTTCTTTTCCTTCTCAGAAAAGTCTTTTATTTTGATTCAGTAAAATCATTATCATAACTAGTATAAGAATTATTTCAAGGAATTATTGTCTATTTTATCGTTTGATATGTTACAGTATGTATGATTTATTGATTACTTGGGTAAAATTTGAATTTTATTTTCAATATTGTGTTTGGGATTAAAGCAATTAATATATTTGAATTTTTCTTCTAAATGTAATATTTATATATTGAAATTTAATTTAATTGCTTGAATGCCCTTACGAGGAGGCAGAAATTAACATTTTTTATGGAAACAACATATAGTGTAATAGATAATTTGAAAAATGAATGAAATACTAATTTTACCTTATATTGGAAAAATAGCTAGGTCAGTTGAATTTTATATCTTAAATACTGATTTACCTTACTCCAAATTAAGTTTGACAGCTTGCATTGGATTTTAACTAGTGATTGATTGTGTTAAACCGGCTGTAATGCAATTCGGAGAAAACTGATCACTTTTTGCGACGATAAAAGCAACTTGTCCTTACATATTTCTTCTGAGATCAAGGTAAAAGATTCCGATAAAAGTACTGATAAGAAAAATAAAGTTTTACATAAGAATAAAGAATGTAAAAATGAAAGAAAGAAGAAAAAGAATGTAAAATCGATAAAAAACAATAATGAAAATATTCATTTGAATGTTGAAGAAAATAACATTTCGAATATAGAAATATTCAAAAAAAGAATAACAAGAATGTAAACTGAGTGAATTTAAAGAAAAATAAAATGAAATATGGACTAAAGGAATCGAGATTTAAATATAGCTAAACTGAAAATCTTGAATTATCAAATATTCTTGAGACTGATTGTGACAATGGGGAGTTACATTGTCAGAGTCATTTTGACAGAATTGGGCAATTCAAAGAAAGTTAAGAAACAATTCCTAAATTAATATCTAACTTCAGAATAACAACCAAAGTGTCATTTTTTATTTAAACAAAATAAAAATACTGAAATCTCGAACTTCAGATTTATTTTTTATTCTTATAACAAAATATGTCAGCTGTTATTTTTAAATCTCACGTTTTTCAATATTTGCATTTTTATAGTGCGCGTGGAAATTTACAATTTTAAATTAAGGTATTGAAAGTTGTAGAATAGTATTTGTTGGTGAAAGATTATCCTCAAGAAATATAAACAATTGATTTGAACTAAGCTGACAAAGAATAAGAAAAACTATAACTTTTTATAAAAAAAATTCAATTAATTGTAAAGTAGGCCTACAAGCATTTATATACAGCGAATCGTGAGTTAAATTAGTAATATTGTGTTACATTTTTATCTTGTATACAAAAGTGTATTTTTAACAATTCATATTACTTTTATATATTGATTGTCAAGATCACAAATTTTATTCTTTTCATGTTTAGTGTTCTTCTATTATAGTATTGCAAATATATAATTTTTTATGCATTATTAGATAGTAATTAAAATTTTCAGGAAGAGGGGATGTAACATAAAAAGCGTCATCTAATCCTTTTATGTTATTCCTTTATCTAAGTATTTTTCTTAATTTATTATTCAAAACTAAGCGCTTTCTCACACTTTAATATCCACATCCTGTTTTTTAAACTATTTTTAGTACAAGTATGCAATAATTAAAATTTTAACGTTCTCTCTTTACTAACTGAGGAAACATATTTTTCATTCGACCTATTTAATGGACCAATTTTATTCTATAATCTTCGTTGAACAGTCATCCCAATTGTTTGGGTTTACGATTACTAATGTTCAACTACTTAGTCTTGTAATTTTGAACCCAATCCGGAAGATAAGGGAACTACTTAAAGTGGAGAAATTTGCCTTCATGCCTTTCTTTCACTTTTCGATGGAACTAACGTATTAGCGTTACATGGAGAGGAAAACCACGGAAATTTTACAAGGCTAGCCTGAGGGCAAGGGGACTGACCCATGATCTGTCTACCACTGAGGATAGATAATTACGTCAGCATTGCTGTCGGTGCAAGCCGGATGCGGAATTAATACCGACCAGCCATTGCGGGGATTCGTACCCTCACCTCATTGGATGGCGAACGCTCTATCACCTGAGCCCTTACGTCTCAGGCTTCCCTTTTTCCTTTAGACAAAACATCGTTACGGTACTATTTGCAAGAATTTCCCTAATTTTAATTCGAGAGCACTTCGGTCTGTGTGTCACTTGGATCTTCGTTCTCTAATTATGATGGTTAAATAAAGTTAATTTGCTCTTTTTTAATCCTGTGCTTGTTCACCCAGCTCACCAGACTGATATATATATACTACTTAGTCTT
>NC_092204.1:99384819-99394382 GCF_043381705.1 Parasteatoda tepidariorum | reverse complement strand
ATATATATATATTCGTCCCAAAATTAACGCAAGATTTGAATTTGCCGCCATTTAGCAGTAAATTGTTGACATCCCAGAAAAAAAAAAAAACAATTTGACAGCAGAAAGTTTAGGTTTAGAAAAATCCAGCGTTATACGATACCACAACGTGTTTTCGTTATTGAACTATATTTCAAAAATAATAAAAGTTTGGCAATTAGTTGACAAAATTAGTTGAAAGATTCAGAGAAACTGGATCAGTTGGAGATGAAACACACCGGTCATTCAAAAAGAAGCCTTTCAAATGTCGATATCGAAGCACTGCTTGAGAGAGTTGACAAAAATCCAGGAACACCAATTCTGCGTTGTGGACAAAAATTGTAAATTTCAAGCTCTCTGCAATGTATACTCACTAACGATCTGTCTCTCCATGCTTACAAATTAATACAACAACTGAAGCCTAATGATCATGAACAGCGAAGAGAATTCGTCGAATGGATTGGACATTAAAAAAGTGGATGCTGAGCAAAATATATCAATACAATAGTATGAGGAGCACTCAAAAAAATTGTTACGAAAAAATTACAACAAATAAAATAGAACACAATAAGTAAAATTAACGTAAAAACAGAAAATAAAATATAAAGAAAAAACAGAATAAAACTTGAAATTGAATCTACAAAGCGAGTAGCAAATTCAAATCAACTTACATGAATGGGAAATTTTTCAAGAATGATTTAAAATATTTTCGTGATAAGATTGTCAGATAGCGAAATATGAAACCAATAGCGCAAATTGAGGTAAAAGCGTAAATAGCGGGTTTTTGTATTAAAGTGCGTTCTTAATGCAGTACTGAAGCGCGTTTGATTTGTTAGTTACTGAGGATGGGCCCGAAAATGGATGCGTGCAGGGCAATATTATGCTGGATAATTTAAAGAAGTTGACAATTAATAATTTTAGAAAATTAACATTTATTTAAAAAATAAAATAAAATAGGATAAGGAAAGAAACATGAATTGCCTGCTTTGCACATAATTTCAGCCATGGATTTGACCGAAATGCTATATTGATAGCATTTAGCTACATTGATACAATATTAGAAAGCACTCCTTTTTGCGGATATAATCGTGTGAGCTGATGAAAAGATTATATCTTTTATATTCCTGATTTTTATTAATTTTTCCCCTTTTTTCGGATTTTTTTCTTCCGGCTTCTTGTTATTTTTATTTTAATTATTATTTTTCTTTTCCCCCCTTTTTTCATTGTTATTTAATGTTTTCACTACATTTTGAATTTATTTTATGAGTTATGAGAGACACTGTACTTTAACAAAACATATATTAAACGCTAAATTTGCATAAAGATGGACGATAAACAAACACAGAAATAACACAAAATAAATGAGTTCGTCATCGTGAAGTTAAAAAAAAGTCATCATCGCTGCCCCTCTCTGGAATTCATCAGCGTCTCCTTTTTTGTTAGTTCCATTACACGCTCCCGTGTCTCTCGTGTCTTTGGGAAATTCGCACGGGGTCTAACTTGCAGCTTACATAATCTGTCATAATCTGGTTGGATCTCTAGCTAGATCAGCTTACAGCACAGGAACTGGTATTATAGATTGGAACTGGCACTACATATATATATATATATATATGGGTCATTCTCACGAAAACTGTCATTTTTCAGTTCATAAAATCCCAAAAAAGTAAAGTGAATAAAAAGCTCTGAANTTTCATTAATAATGTGATTTTATAAATTAAAATAAGGCAAATTTGGTGATAAAATGTGTTCAAGTTTGCACGGTATCCATAAAAAATAATAATTTAAAACTTAGATTTGCATCAAATACTCTGTATTCTGCGCAGACGCCGAGTATTGGGTTTAGCCACATAATAAAAGAGTTCGATCACTACCAACCGAATAGTTCGATGATTGCTAACATATACATTTAGAATCACTTCAACTGATATATTTTAAATAACAAAAAATTTAATTGTACACTGATGTGAAAAAATTAAGGGCGAAATGGAAAATTGCCATAAGAACAAAACAAGTTGTTACAACGAAGGCAAAGATTGAGAAGACCAATCACGGTGAATAAAAGTAGCAAATTGGCATTGAAATGCGACCAACGTGATTGCAGAGTTCAGGATCACCACAGCATCATTTCACGAGTTTGGAACATATTTCAGAGGACAAGAACACCTGTTCGGAGGTTTAGTAGAGGTCGTCTTCGCACAACCACAGTAGCGAACGATCTGAGTAGCTAGGAAACTGAATAAGGATGGTCTATTTGCACACCGGCCAGTAAGGTGTGTTCCATTAACACCAGTTCACTGGAGACACAGTTTAAGGTGGTACCGGGAACACAACAACTGGACAGATGCGCAATGGGGTCGAGTACTCTTTATGGATGAGAACAGATTTAGTTAGACCAGTCTTGGCCAGATTTAGTCTGACACATCTGGAAAGAGAGTGGAACAAGCAATAACCTCTCTAGATCGTCCCACCTCTTCCAAACCGATCACTCTATCGTAAGAGATCGGTTTGGAAGAGGTGGAGTTCTGATATGGGCCGGTAGCATGCTTGGTACCCGTATAGATGTACACATCTTCCAAAGTGGTTCTGTCACTGGTGCCCATTATTGTACCGAGGTTCTTCTTCATGCTCGTCTTTAAAAGGTGCTGTGGGTTTTGTGCTCATCTTCATGGATGATAATGCAACGCCTCATCGTATAGTAGCTATCTAAGGACTGTTAGAGAGTGAAGATACCGCACGCATGGAATTGCCGGCAAGGTAACAGGATTTTAATCCGATTGTACATATGGAGGATATTCTAGGTAGAGGCTTTGCAGCATGGCCTTGACCGCCAGTAACAATTCCTCAACTGCGATTAGCACTACAACGGGAATGCGCAGAAATTCTTCAAGAGCTTCTTAACAACCTGGTCCTCACCATGGGCAGACGATATCAATCCTGCACAGCAGTCAGAAGGGATCCTATTCCATAATAATGGCTGGAATTTCCTTACCAATCCAGTGTAATATTAACGATTGTAATTTGTACAATTGAGTTTTAAGCTTAAATTTCCTTATTCCTTATTCCAAGTTCCTTATTGTTCCTGTGAATTACATTTTTGGTGCATTTTTTTCTTTCCCATATTCTTAAATTTCGAGGATTCTGTGGTATGATTCTTATCGATTTTCAACACTGATGTACAAATTTTCGAAAAACCACTTCATCCTTAATTTTCGTACTGCGTATGTGTATAAAACGATAAGAAGTTTTAAACATTTTTAAATAGACTATATATGTACTTTTTTTTGAATATTAAATACAAAACAATTTTTGGTTTATAACAAATTGTACTAATTTAATAAATGAATAGAAATTTAATTAGCCTTTAATTTTAATTAAGGGGTGGTAACATACATGAATAATATGAGAAATGAATGCTATTAAAAATTTAAAATTGCAAGGCGAAACGAAATTTAAGTGAAAGGGAGAGTTTTAAAGTTGATCATATGTTCCGATGCCTGAAATGGCAAATATCAACCAGGTGGGCATTGGGGAAAAAATTGTACCCCAGTGTAATCAATAGCATCATTTACGAGTTTACTGAGTATAATTAAACTTCGTTTTGGTTAGATCTACTTATAAAAATGTGTTTTAAAAACCGCTTTAAAAGGCAACAAATAATAGTAAAAAAGAAAAAAAAATATTATAACTTATTTCATTTAACCGGAATATAGTTCCATAAGGTGGATTAATATCGATTTGTTAATTCTTGACTTCCTTGTGCAATATTCAGTTACGTCGAAATGACGTAGTTATAATAGACTACATAATTCAGTGACACTGACAATGATTCAAATCTTAAATGGAAACCTCACAGACATATATATGATACATATACATAGATGTTATATAACATAAAATAATTTTTTTTATCCCATATAGTAGTTTAAGATAAAAATTATAACGTCTACAGAATTATAATGCATTAAATAACTAAATTATTTATGAATATATAAATAAAATGTAAGATAAATATTTATAGTTTCATGAATTAAAATATAAGGTTAGCAAAAAGCTTTTAACAACCTAACATTGTTCATTCAAAATAAATTATGATTTAACGTTTTGGGAAGGTGAGTACTATACTTGATAAAGGAATTTATAGAATTTTTTTCTATAAATAACTGTAATTAAATAAATATAAATCATTTCTAATCTTTAAACGCTCATCTGATTCGGGCATCTCTTTTTGAATAAAAACTGCCCGAATTTATGTTTGCATCCAAACGATTGTGAATGACTCGAAAATAACCCTACGAAGACCTAGAATAATATACCAAATGCTCATACCTAGCAAAAATGTATTATGCCAGAACTTCAGTCATTCAGCTCCGAGATTCTTTAATAACATTTCAACGATTTGCAGAACGCTTCGAACAATGGCTCATTGAAACGGAGATGAAGGGAATTTTTATTTTTAACTTTCATCCCTCCCCCCCCCTATATTTACACTCTCATTGCGTCTCAAAAAAAAGTGACTGCTAATTTTTACATATATTGAAGGACACCCTGTTAATCCACTAGTATGTTGTTGTATAGATTGTACTTTTCGCCTATTAAGTTTTGTCTTATTTCTTCATGTAAGTTTAAAATAATTAGATTTTATGGCTACCGTAATATATATATACACCGAAAAGTCATTACATTATGACCACCCTCCATCTATAACAATGGGCTCGCCCAGGAACAATGTTTTCATGGGGCACATTAGGACCCACAATCCTCATAGAACAATCCCTGACGTCTGTAAGCTCCTGCGAGGGATGGTGTTTACCAACAGGATAATGCACCATGTCATAAGGGTCGAATCGTCATGGATTGGTTCGAGGAACATTCCAGTGACTTTCAAGTCGTGTCTTGGCCCCCAAATTCTCCTGACCTTAATCCAATCGAGCATTTGTGGTCCTACTTAGATAACCAAATTCGTGCTGCCACGCTACCCCCTCGCAATGTGAGGAAAGTGCAGGATCAGTTGGTGAGCGCTTGGTACCAGATACCTCAGACTTCCTATCAGCGCCTTGTGGAATTAATGCCACTGCGGGTGCTAGCAGTTTTGAGGGCTAAAGGTGGTCCTACATGTTATTAGCAGGGTGGTCATAATGTAATGGCTCTTCGGTGTATTTATATATATATATATATATTTGTATTTGTATTTTCTTAATATTATAGCAGGCATGTAATAAAGAGCTGTTATGCTATTTTTCCTATAATTTTCATTTGACAGGGCCTGATTGAATAAAGATAATCCATTTTATGATGGATAACAGATTGTAAAAGAGCATTAAGGAACTTAGCTAGGAGGTAGATCGAAAATTTTTTAGAACACATTTAAATATTCCTAATTCCTACCTTCTGGCTAAAACAGACAAAATATCGGTTCAAAATGTCAATTTTGTTTCATTTTCAGTAAGGTATATGCCTTTAAGAAAATTCTGCTATTTACTATTTATTACAGTCTTCTTACATTGTCTTAAACTAAAGGTGAATTTCAGAAATGACGGCTAGACAAATAAAGTGGCATATTGTTTATTTTCATATCAATTAATGCAGTTACTTCTATGCCATTAAAAATCCACCTACCTTTTAAATTAGCTGTAAAGGTTTGACTAATAATCTGAATTCTTCAATATTTTCTGAACTTATAACGCATTTTAATTTTTTTCATGGTTTATTTATTATAATGACAGCATTTTAATCGAATTGCAGTATGATATATTTTCATTATTGAATTATAATGGAATTCTTAATTACATAAATACATTACAGAGTATAAAAAATACTATTTATGTCGCTTACCAATGCTCAAAAGCATTATTTTAAATTGATTTTTGAGTTGTAACAAAACATTATTTTTTTATAGGGGCTGTCAATGAATGGAACTCAAAAATACAATTCTTCTTGTCACCAAAACATGAATCAGTCAAAAGAAAAGAATCAGTAGAATTTTAGAATTTACGATTTTCTTTTCAAAAAGTTCTAATAATAAAAACGGTTGGTAAATAATTTCTTGGAGTAATAACAATTTAAAAAAAACGTTATTACTATTAATTAAAAGTCGTATTTTTGAATTGCTATTTCTCGGGTTTAATTTTGCCAATTTATTTTCAATATATTGATTTTACCAAACAAAATCTTTCATTAATAATGTGATTTGAAAATTTTCATGTTTCTATAGTTCGTAAGTGTTTTATTTATTATTAATTTTGAAACAATCATGATCATCTTTATTGATAATATTTTTTGTATAAACTGCAAGTTTAGAAAGAAAGAAATTTCTCACTGAAGAGGGATCATTAGAATACGTTTTATCGGTCCGAATGCAATGAAACTAAAACTGCAGATAATATTGAAAGCCATTTTATCACGAGAATATTTCTGATTAGCATACGTTGTAACGCAACTCATGTTTCACATTTTCAATATATGCTAATAGGTACAATTTATGTTGTAGCGCTATTGATTTTTCAATAAGTATTTTTACTTACCTATTGTCGGGTAGATAATGTATTTGCCATTTATGTTTGATATATACAATAATTTGAATTTTATTTCTTTTGTAGCAAGTTGATTCTAATATCCTTCTGAAATGGGAATCCCTCTGATATCCCACTGATAATCCTTCTGATAATTTTTCGGAAGTGGAAAGCTTATTTCTCATCAACTCTTTTTTTTCTTCTTCGAGTAAACGAGTTTTTTTTAACCTTTAGCAAAAACTTTTTTGGTCGCATTACTAGTATTTACAACTGATATGTAAAATAAAAACAAAAATTTTAAATGCCCGAATTCTCAATTGCTCTTTTGATTTAACTAATAAAGTAATAATTTTTCTCTACTTTACCACCATTCCCAAACATGGACCTTCTTCTTTCAAAATCAAACCCTGTAAAGGTTTTACGACACTAAGAGAGGCATTGTTCTGATGGAAAATCCAACTTTGTCCTCCAATTATCTCAGCAAATCGCAGTAAAGGTTTTTCCAGTATTCTGCAGCTCCATACGGCTTTTTAGTTGAGCTTATTAACTGTAGCCAAAGCATTCAATAATATCAAAAAAAAAAAAAAAACCTGTTAGTCATATATATTTTAAACTTCCCGAAAACAAGCTATATGAAGCTAAATGAATTTCTTACCAGTTTTTACTCTCTTTCGTCTTGATAACCGCCCTGATCCAATTTCGTGCAATATTTGTTGCCTAACATTATCAGCCATGCCATTTATGTTTGATACACAACATATTGTCGTTAGTAGCAGTCGTAAGATTCACTTAAATTGGTGGTTTTCTGCAGTCAATTGTAGAGAATTCATTGTTAAAACACCAGCTCAAGACATTGGGCAAATTTATTGTTGCTAATTTCATCATAATTTACAATTTAATTTGTATTATTTATTACAACATTATTATAGCGCTATCTATTGTTATTCTAGCGACATAATTTCCTACAGCATGAATTTTCATAGTGCAAAAGACACTATTGCCAGCCTTATACGCCCTGGAAAATGTCATAACGGTACTTAAAATCGTACTTGTTTATAATAATTTCTAATAATTTTAATAAGTTTAGTTCTTTCTAAGTGTTTCAGGCAATTAAATGTAACGTCCTATCAGATTTTGATTCTGTGGTTAATTAAATCATTGTCACGTTTCAATTGAGCATTAAAAAAACATTAACATTCTTGTCTTTTCACTGCGAAATAAAAGAAAAACTTTTATTTATAATTTCTGTAAAAGGTATTTTAAAACTATTAATTACAATTATAAAATAATTTGTTATTCAAAACTTTCTTAATACATCTTATTTTAGCATTAAGGAAATTCTAAAGTTAAAAAAATAACACGTTTTAGAGATGATGAGTCTAAAGTTAGCCTTGGAATCTTCTTACAATTTTCCATTTTTAGTATTTGCTGTTTTGCGAAATAAGGCATATTGAGCATTTTCCGGATACAACAATTCTTTTGAACTGTGCTAAAGATGAGTAATAATATTAAAAATTTTTAAGCAAATTTTTTCAACATTATCCTTACTCAAATAAACTTTTCCTTACTCAAACAAATAAGAAACAATAAAAAAAGACAATCTATAATTTATATTCCTTTTTCGAAAAATAGTATGTTTAGTAAACAGTCAGCTCTTCGAATCAGAGGAATACTTTTTTATTTCTTAACAAAATTTAATTGTCAGCTTGCTGGCAATAATTCTAAGTTTACTTTTAATAACAACATGGCCATAATTTAAAAAGGAATTTTACTTTAAAGCAAAGCCTAAAATAGAGTACTAAAGCAATTGATTAATATATTAATGGAAAAATAATATACGTGGTGGAGTAAAGAATAAGATTTTGAGGAATTTTAAAATTTAATTAAGTAACTGGCAAAATAATTCTGCGAAACAGGCGTAGACAGGTATTCAAAAAATTTAATTTAAAATGAAGACGATATGTAAGATGTTGAGAAATTTTAAGATGCTTAAAAATTTTGACTACGTATTCGCATTAAGAATTATAACTCAGGAAATTGATAAATATATTATTTAAAATCTATGCATGCGTTTGTATATTATTGAAACTGTATCGATTGATAAAAGAGCAAACTAAAAAATAAAATTAAAAGAAGCAAATGTATAATCACATTCTATCAGAAAAATACTTTTATAAAACTCGACATTCGTAGAATAGAATGTTTTTATCTAATAAAATGTTTTATTCAAGTCTCTTTATTAAATTATGAACAAATTTTTTGACCATAAAACAGAAATATCGTATTTTATAATTTGAAAAAAGGATCATAAATCGATTATCAGCGATAAAAATATGAATGAAATTTTACGCTGCACGCGCGCAAGTCAAGTTTCTCGTGAATTATCCTCATTTAAATATTAATCTCAACATTTAAATATTTCTTCCATCTCATCAAATTATTTTTTAAAAAATAATTTTAATTTTTCTCTGCTTCTACGAAATAAAAACTGCTGAAACTTTAGATTTTGATATAGAAAAATGCGTAGATTAATATGGTATAAAGAAATTTATGCATCCCATTTCCAAAATTCTTTAATCCATATTTAAATAATAAAAAATAATAAAAAACTATTGCAAGTTATTTTTGCATGAAATTATCTTTCAGTAAACGGATTTTATGAGTGGATGTTTTTTTTTTTGAATTGCTTAATTAATCTTCAAAATATGACTTAAAACGCAAAAAGTGAAATTAACATTGAAGGAGCCAAACTTAGCATCACTGTCCTGATTAAACTATGGGAACCATATTTCTCAGATTGCAGCTATCCCCTATATTTCGAAGGTTAAAAATATTATGCAAGAAAATGTATGAAGACGGAAATGTATTTAAGAAAAGTATCAGAGAAAGAATGTTTCTGCGTCCGATTTCGTAATTTAATTAATAGTTAGCACTGCATAATTAGCAGATTTAAGGTCATCCCCAAGAACCATCATAAGATGAAAATCCGACCATTAGAACGGAAATTATTTGGGGTGATATATATATATATAT